>NC_065532.1:20898908-21220056 GCF_020184175.1 Aphis gossypii | reverse complement strand
TAAGTCTTATATATCTCACCCTCTATTTCCTTTTTAACCACGACGAATAACCAACCTGCCATCGATGTAACCTATTGGCAATCATTGACTATCGAACATATCACACTCTACTGTGCCAACTTCCAAGTAGGTACAACAACGAATAAAACATCTTAAACCATCTCTTTAACATCGAAGATAAGCGCTTGGGGAGACCAGCAACACTGATGCAATCTTTAACTTTTTTAACGCCACCTAACTATCCAACTTATTATAAACAATCTTAAAATACCCTTGTTTTTTTTTTTTTTTACTTTTTCTCATGTATATAATTTTGTATGAGTATTTCTAACTTCCTAAGCTACCAAGCTACCTACTCTTAATTTTAGCAATGTTAACCTATGGAGGGTAATGGTTTTCGCTGTCGAAGCCTTTACTCTTAAAAAAAATAACGTTCCACAGTCAATAATAAAGATAAGGTAAAAATTGAATCCAAATGAATCGAATGATTGACATTATGTAGAGAAAACCCCGATAAACCTACGAAAATAACTTATAAATATCAAGAAAATAATATTTTTTTGTATGTTGTTTTTTTACGATTATTTAGTTTTTAAGTGAGTTATGAGCACTTTTAATTAACGATATACGCGTAACGACGTAACTTGCTAAAAATTGAAGTATAATAAACTAACGTACGAACACAGATTATGTTTTTACCACTCCAGTTACCATCAAGTTTTATAATAAGCTAAACGTGATCTACTGAATGTAAATTTGCTATGTTACGCTTTTTTAAGACGGAGACAACGCATGCGGGTATGTCATCCTCTTAAGATAATATTTCTAATACGCTAAATTTGTATTGTACCTACATTCAACGAATTTATATTGTACATTGAACAAATATGCATGAAATCAACCAAAATAATGCTAAAAAATGCTAAAAAAATGTTCCGAAAATGAAAAAAACGTCGAAAAATATAAAATAAAAATTTCAGTTTTGGATCTGCACACTTTACACGAAACGCATTATTTACTTGAAAAGTATTAGGTATATAAGACTAACCAAAAAAAGACGAACCTATTTTGAATTGAAAACCCAGCCCTACTAATGAGTATATAACTATCTGAATTGAAAATAATGAGTTTCTATCTGAGCATCGACGAGTATCATCACCGTACCTACTCAGTACTCATATTAGATGCAATGTAGCTCTGGAGGTAAACATAAAAATATATATATTATATAAATGTGCATTTGCAAATATATGCATACTGCATTATATGGTATGCATGTGTACAAATGCGTATATTGGCATAAGTATCCACATTGTACGTATTTTGTACATTAATAAATGTGTAGCGCACAGCATCACGCTATGCAGGTTTTCCGATTAATACAATATAGTACAATACATATTACATATTATAATAGGCGTCAATTTAACATCGCGGTGTAATATTAATAATCGTTGACTATTTTCGCGCACGACCCACGTAATCGTATCACACGAATAGCAGTATAGTTTTAATAAAATCCAGTGGCTGGACCAAGATTATTGTTTGTGCTGTGCTAGTATTTTTTTTTTTTTTTAGTAATGGGAGGGGAAGATTCCGACTAAGAAATCTGTTTCCTTTAATTCTTTTTTTTTTTTTTTTTGCCACACATTTAAATATTATATTTATACATATTTTGATAAAACATATATAAATCAATAAATTATTATATTTTATTACGTATATTATATTGATAAAATAAATATAATTGTTTTATTAACAAGAACATTATGCTGTAATGTGCGGAAGTTCCGACTCTCAGTAAACAGTATTACCTTCGGCGCGCTATCCTGATTAATAATCATATGGTTATTATAAGTGTATAGTGTTTTTTTTTTAGATATTTTAATGTCCAACGTCAATTATGCAAAATTAGTCACTTTTTGCATAGTACATACCTACACAGGATGTCGTTCAACAAATTAATAAATAACTGTACTATTTGTTATAGGTGAATTAATACTATATTATTGTTTTTTAATCCATTAAATTGATTTTAAATTAATATTGTTTATTATATTTTGTACATTTTGTATTTCTGATTAAATTCTCGCTACCATTAGACTATTAGATTATTGATTTGTTAAGTCGTTGAAAAAAAATGTAAATTAATATTAAGCGTGTTATATTTATTTGATTATTTTTTTAATTCATAATTTATAAATTATAATATAATATACTTTAGTTAGTATTTTATTAGGCATTAAAGTCACTAACGAATTAGCACATTAATGTTTAAAATATAAAATATCTATATGCTATACAGGAGTAAATAATTCAAATATTGCTATAATTTAATACTGTTACTAACTAGTAAATACATATAATATAATGAATGTATTTTGTCTAATTAATATTATGATACGTATTTGTATATGTCTGTGATCTGTAAGAATAATAAGAAAAATCAAGTGGTACATCAGAATCCTAATCGTGTTTATTTCTTTAAAATCAAATGCTAATAATTTTTTTTAAATTTAACTATAAAAATTAAAATATGATACGTGAATGAGTTATTTTAAAACGTACGATTTTCTGAAATCTGCATAGGTACATCAAACTTTTACGAATAATATATTTAATTTAAATCAAATTATCCGCCCATATTAAGGTTTTTAATACCAATATATCATTATTACTTCACTAGTCCTATTATTAAAATATGCATATCATATGTTTTGTACATTTCTTTTTAGTATTACGAAATCACTATACAACTAAGAAACATGTATAGTCTAATAACTAATATCATACTTAATAAGATGGTGATTATTTTAAGGTAGTTGTTTAAACTAAAAATGCAATATGATACATATACTTTTAATAATAATAACGATTTTATAAAATAATGTAATAATTCCATAACTTTTAGGTACCTACTTTTATTTATTACTGTGTACAAGATTTTATGAAACGTATATAAATGTAAAATTATAATAATTATTATTATATTATACATAATGAAATGAAATATTTATTTACATGTTATGTGCTAAGCTTAATAATTGGGCCATTTAAACACTCACAATGTTAACAATAAAACTAGCGTCTAGCAGACTAATCTGCAATGATTACTGTAGAGTATAGATTTATATATTCTTAAGTATTTTAATATTTTTCTGTATTATAGAAAAATGAAAAAATATAGTTAAAAATAATATTGTAAAAACGTTTACAGACTATATTATGTAGGTAGGTAATTCTTATTTATGAAACGTTGTTGGAAATTGGTGATTTGGTTATGAAATCTATAAAATGTATACCATTGAGTTTCTACAATCATATTATATCGTCGATAAAATACTTCAAATCAATCGACTTAACGACCGATACAACTTTAACGTGTGATTTATAAAAACAATCGAATGAAACGGCCGTTTGATTTTATCGCACTCATTGATCACATGACTACCGACCACAGAGGACAGGTTGAGTTACATTATATTATTTTGTTGAATTGTAATTCAGTTTAAATTTAAATACCTTCATGTGCATTTTGCCTTTGCCTGATCGACAACTTGGTATTGTGTGTAACGAACGCACAGCTAGAGATGCCAGATATATATTTTTTTCATTTGGCACGTCGACATCATGTTTATTATCGAACATTGTCCACCAGTGACAAGGTACGACAGATTTTCTACTCGGCCTTTAACATACATATTATACGATTATGGAAATAAGAATCAATAAAACAACTAAATAAAAATGTCTTCATACATATATTATATACAATTATAGAATGATATATTGTGTTATATTATAGACATTATTGCGTAACGATGAAAATAATATTTTAACCGTATATTACGTTAAACCCTTCGATTATTGTTCGTATTGTTCGTCTTTATCTATTCACTTTGTCCACCCTTTCCATAAAAGGTGTTACAGAATCTTGCATTATGTTATTTTTTAAAAAAATAATTTCAAAAAGTTACCCCACGGCCGCATCGTGGGACTAACCGGCTGAGGAGCTGCCGGAAGGACCAGCTGAGACGTGCAAAATGTAGTATTAATTTTATATGTGGTCCTATTGTGGCAATACCTCTTGTGCACAATCGTCCTGATATATTGTTTTTTTTTTCTTAGGTCTTTTCAAACGATGACCAAATACACACGGGGATTGCGCGTAATGTGAAATCATCCACCACCTTCAATTTGTTCAGGACTATATCAGCAGCGGTGACCCGCTAGGACATGGAAATAACGACAGAATTAACTTTTTTTAAAAGGTCAAAGGGTTGGGTTGACACAAGAAGGGTCAAACAGCACACGAGAGGGTGCGCATTTGTATCGGTCAGTGAATTGATCGGGGTACAAAGGCAGTACGTTTAATAAGTCTAAATGCAAATATTGTTACAGGTGATGTAGATATATTATGAATTTACTTTTAAGATTTTTTTTTTTTATTATTATTAACATCATAATAATTATTGTCATTAAATGTTCCAACTACTTTGGATTCAAATTCCAATGTTTGATAAAAAAAGAATTGATTTAAAAATGTATACATGTATAAGTGTATTATTGTGTACTCTGTACACAGATGATCTTATTAAGTATATTGATCGTTGAATGTTTTAAATTCTGTTACTTATAAAAATTTGTTCTCAGATAGGTACTGCAGGATTGTGAAACTATATTATATCATATTATACACCATATTTTTTATTTCAACTTCATATTGGCGTATAAAAATAAGATTATTGTTTCAGCTGTAGTTTTCATCTGAATTATTAAAATATTTTTGTATAGCTCGTAAATGAAATAAAATATGTTCGATTTTTTATTTTTTTTTTTTTTTTAATTAGATTGTAGTATAATATAAGACAAAAACAAATATTTTAATCAACTTTGGTTTTTTTTTAAATAAAAATCATCAATTATTTGTTTGACAATCGATGTATATATATTATAATATAGGTAATACATAATGCACATAATTATATATTCATATAGAAAAGTAATTCATCTTTGCTTAGTGAAAAAAAAAATATCGATTTAAAAAAAAATAAAAAACAACTTTTACTAAATATCTTTAAATTAATCAACTCACGAGAAATGTTATAAAATAAAACACATAATTAGCTGAACCAATAGTGAACCGTTGATTTATTTTAATTTAAAACCCGGTTTTGACGGAGTAATGACTGATAATATTGTATTATTATTTTTTAACGATTTGCCTACTGGGTGCATTATAATTGCAATAGGGAAGGTGTTCGTGTGCATAACAGTTCTATGTACACGTGTGCATAGAAACCACAATAATTTTTTTACACTCGATTAGCAGTCTAGATAAATTACATAGTTATGAGTAAATCGTATCTACAACGTGTGTTTAAATTAGTTCATATATTTATTATAATGTCGGACAATAATAATAATATTCACTATAATAATGTCGATTTCTTTTCGCTAATTTAACCACCGTATAAATTATATGCGATTTTATTGTTTTAGTTGAAAAATATTTACGGTGGTGTTCGATTTAATGTTGTTCGATACCCGTATGATATACCGTTGACATAATATCGTTTATAATAATTATTATTATCCTACCTACCTACTGTGAACTTATGATTTATAAGCATACACCGTACTGGTACTATATACTCGTATACAGAAAGTATATACGGACATATCCAAGGAGTGCTTTTATGATATATGGTCCCAACAATAACATCATATTACCTACGCAATAATTAATAATATCACAAACATATTTGTAATATTTTAAAAACTATATAATCAAATAATCGAATTATTCTATACAGTCTGCACTATATATCATGAAAATTGCATACGATTAAAAAAAAAAAAACTGGAAATGCGTTTTGAAAATTATATACTACATCAGAGGCAGATCGGTAAATTGCTGTTTCTTTTTTTTCCTGTGTACTACTGTAAATATAGACTAATATATTTTACATCTATATTATAAAATTATCGATAAAACGTTCTACAGGACGCATAGTAGACACGTCTAAATTGGAGTTATGACATCAACTTTTTTTTTTATACATATACAATTCTCTTACACGCATCTGTGTATGATAAATCGATAACTATTGCAAACACATTATCGTAAAACAAACTACTCCCCAGGTCAATATATTTAATCCAATTATGATGCTTATATATTTTGCTTCCGCTATTAAATATATTATAGAGTCTCAACAATACTTAAATTATCGAAGTACTTCTAACTTATTTCATTTCCGAATAATTCACATTCAAAATTAAGTCTAACGGTTTTCTTTTTTTACCCTGTTATACTAAATAAAGTTGACACTTCATCATTTATTTCGATTTGACAAACGTGTCTTATTCTTGATATTTTATTATTGCGATTATCACGTTATCGCGTTTAATCTTTAAATTAAGTTAGTTTCATTTCATATTCTCAACTAAGTGTCAAGTATAGTTGTATGTTTAACATTATAGAAAAAAAAATGTACCCGTTTTTCAATTATATATATAGACAAATGGTAGGCACACTAAATATGAGTGTCTAATACCGTGTAGATTAAAATTTTGGAGTAAAAAAAAAAAAAAAAAAATCACCACAGTCCGGTAAAAAATAAAATTTTTACGTAATTTTAATATAAAAATTTATGAAATAAAATATACCGTGAGTGTGTGTTGGGTACCTACTTTATTATATATATTATTCTAATTAACAACAAAGTATCGAAATTCGTTGCTTAAAATTATGGTAGGTACGACCATTGAAATAAATAACTATTAAGAATGCTATTATACTTGTATATTATAATCACGGCAACACAAAATTAATTGGTTTAAACCAAGACATTGTTTCGAGTTTTAGACTTATTAATTAGTGTGTAATTAATACGCTACAATGCCCGTCTGCAAACATCGAAATCAGCGTTCCAACGCGCACCGTTATAGAAAAATCACTAATTCATTGCCATTATAAATACGCTTATTATATCACTGCAGTATTAGGTATAGTTGGAATACGGATAAATCTCAAAAACTTGACAGCGGAATTTAGACGGTGCGTTCAATTTTAAAGTTGACCGTTAAATCGCGATTTTTTCTAAACTTTCGAGGGTGGTCTATGCACACTTACTTACGACGTACTGGCACTGCATCGGTGCACGGCGTACACACTCGCACACCTTACAAACACGCCTAGTGATTTATTGCACCGGAACACAGAGAGACGACTATTTTTTTACCGTTCTTTCTCCTGCCCGATTGTTCAATAATAAGTGTGCGACTGTACTCATACTTATATAATATGTATGTGTATGTATAGTTACCTATACATAGATTCAGCTCCATACACTGCAGAACTCGGTGGAAGTCCACATGTCTTAAAGTGTACGAGTGTCTGAGGGTACAACTGGTTCCTATGACTACGCTACTACTATATAATATAATATTATAATGTTCAATTTTTTTACCACTTACGTTTCTCACGAGATACGCCCCCACGCCGAATAGGTGTTTTTTAGAGTACATTTGTGTGTGTGTGCACGTGCGCTCGTGAATCTCAGCTGCATATATCCGACGTCCGCGAGAGACTTTGTAGTTGAGTCGCTTGTCGGTCTGCTCCGTGACGGAACCGATGTGCCAACGAGTGGCCAAAGCTGTGTCGAAACGCGACAAATTATACAGCCTTTTTCTCCTTTGTTTAAAAGCGCATATATAGATACTCGTATCTCAGACTGTAACAACAACGGCTAATATATTATATTATTTACGCGCGTACATGTTGGCAGATTCTGTGTTTTTCATATAGTCGACTCATTATTAATATTACAACTGTCGCTTTTTGAAGTTACCGTTACAAATAGGTAGGTTAACATCTAAAGCTCTGGTATTGGTATTGTATTATAAAAACTGTGCACGAAGGGTAACTGTATGCGTATTATATAATACGAGTATACATTGATAAGTATTAATAACTTATTTCTTCGAATAAGGATAAATTGATGTAGCAGTCTGGACGTGGCTGTTTGAACGTCAAAAAAATAAAGAAAGTTATATAAATAAATCAATAACAATATTTGTAGTAAATTAAAAACATATACATATATTATAATAATACGTGTAATACATAATGTATAATATTACGTACACTATCAGTATTAAAATATACCAAGAACATTTCATAAAAGCACTGAAATGAAGTGAAATATTTTGGGTGATTTTACTTAAAAAAAAAATTATTTATAAATATATATACCTATATATATTTAATTAGTATAAAAAATCGTTTTAGATTGTTTTAGATTTGTCTTTCTAATCTTAATAATTTATATAATTAATAATTTGTTCAAACCAATATCTAACAATATTCTTACTTCCCAATGGTAGACTTAGTCAGTTAAAAATTTTGAATTATATTATCGGAATTTTTAATTTGGATATTTTTATATTTTTATTTATGGACTACTAGAAATTCAGTCTCGGTGGTGAACTCGTTAGCTAATATAATTTAACGTTTTGATATTATACATAGATGTATACAGAATATTTATGCTATTATAATAGGTAGGTACCACCTATTTCATGGCGTTGGAATTATTGATTGATTTCTCCGCATAGCTTACAGGTTAGGCAAATCAATATTTTTAGTAATTCAGCTAAGTACGACATTAATGGTTTATATTAATTTATTATCAGTTGAGTATAGACACGTTTTAAATCAAATAACATTAACTTTTTTCAATTTCTTGAACATAAATTGGTTTTTGAATTGAAATAAGTAAATATCTACCATACTTATAAAGCCTAAGAATCATAATTTGTAGTTACAAATGAAAAATCTAAAAAAACACTTACAATGGTTATATGTATGCGACGCCACTGGATTGAGGTATATAACGAGTTTGTATCTATCATAATATGCCTTGTTAACCATTAATAACAATTTTAGACAATACACCTTCGGGCATTGCTTCCGTGTGGATATCAGTATTATATCGACAATGCTTTTGTGTGCAGGTTACGTGGGAATAACAATATTCTAAAGAGTTATGTGTTTATTCGTTTAATTTGTATGTAACAGTTTTTAAGAAAACATGTTAAAATAATACACACTCATAATATCTTAATAATCCTTATTATAAATATATATATTTATATATTTATAAATTTCTATAAGACAACGGTTCTTAACATTTTTATACCTATGTATTACCTATATCCATTTTGATAATTTTCACGTTCTACTTGACCCAATAACTATTTTTGCCTATCAAAAAATGTTTATATAAGATATATACCTATTTGTTTTAGAACAATACGGAAACGTATTAAGTGGAGATACAAGTGAACCTTACAAGTTTTGAAGTTTTTGTTGATTAAACATACAAAATTAAACTTCATCAATTAATTTATAAATCGCAACATCACCTTCGTTTTAGACGTCTTGGAGAATTTCCTGGACATAAGGTTGATAATTTTTTGTATAAAAGGATTGTGATGGAAAAATAGTTTATCGTGAGATCTTTTGTAGATATAATAAATATAAAATGTATTTTTACTTACCGTGTATGATGTACGTATACGTGCATCTATACCTGCAATTAAAAACTTAATCTTAATCTACGTTTTTATATGAATTTTAATTCTTTTGTTTAACATATTTATGTCAGGTTTCATAAAAATTGATTACTTTTATAATTCAATAAAATTTAATGACCCAATCATGGGCCACTAAATCATGTTTATGGGACCATTATTAGTTTGCTATTGATAATAAATAAATTGATTCATTAAATGTTCAACCCAGAATTAAACATGCAGATAGAAATGATAGGTAGTATGATAGTATATATTATATAGTTAGTTAATAACTATCATAATGATCTGATGTATTTATGATACCTTTATTCACTCTTTTAATACTTTACAATTACAGGTACAATAAAGTTTTTAATATTTCATTATATATTATTTATGATTAATTTTTAGTCTTCGATGTTTTGGAATCTTCTAGTGCACATAAAATTTAAAAATATGTATGCAATAAATGTATTAAAAAAGTCCATCTGAACTTTTGGTTTATTATTTGTTTTCAATATAGGTATCTATCTGTTTTCTTTATAATACAAAAACAATATATAATATAATATATATATATATATACATACTATACCATATCAATAATTGATATATGTCATTAAATTTTTAAATCCATCCATATTGAATACTATTTGTTTAGGCACTGCTATACAGTTTAAATTGTATTAACTTTATTTTAAAATAAATGTTGTACCTAAATATATATATAATATTTATTTGAATATTAGTAGATTTAATTCACGGTATGATGCTATTATATTTTTGATTACTTTCATACATATTTGAATTTCATTGAACTTTATCGAGACGGAAATCACTTTCAGTTTAAGTTTGATTTAGATACCAAATGCTATATAAAAGTATAAAACTCATAAAATTTATTGTTCTTATAAATTTATTTTACAATTATTTATTAATGGCAATATAGTGTTTAACTGCATACAATACGTTATTTACGCGAGCGTGACACAGATTTTAAGTACAGGATTTATGGATTTGATTATAAAATTCCAATCAAACACAAAGTACTAAATGAATTACTATATGGAGTGTATTTATTAATATTATTAATATGTATTCCTTTTGAAATTGGGTGTTTTCTTATAAGACAAGCAACCGGGCAAGAGTAGTTGTTGCAGTATAATAATTAAATTTTCCGAATTCGATGGTGATTTTATTTATCCGCTTGATGGTTCACTCGAACTATGTAATTATAATAAATATATTTTTAATCGATCCAGCAGCGGCGGTATTTCATCTCGAATATTGATCGCACTCTTATACTCGTACAGTAACTTATAATCAAAAGACATACCGAAAAATAATATACACGTAATATTCGTCGACTGGTTTGATATTCTTAAAAATACGTATCTACTAATATATAAACTCAAAAACGGTAACCGGCCGTGATTAACCTATGCCTCGGACTGTGATTACTGCAGAAAGGTATAACGAAAATAATGGTCATAATAGTTAATTTTTGTTTATCACGCGTTCTATATGTATATGGGTAAAGATGGATTATTGGGGCTATACATAATATATAACATAATATTATTATATATTTTACATGGGTCCAGTATGCAGACTGATTCATCTAATATACTCATCCCCTTTTTCTTCTTGACTAATGCAGTTAATCAAAATCTGATTTTTGGAATTTTTAAGTATACCTACTCAATATCACTAAATAATTTACAGTAAAGTTAGGCTTAACAATTATGTAACACGACATTTTACACTAACTTTATACAATAACACATTTAAGCACAATTAACTGTAAGGTCTTTTGCCAATACATACCAATATACCATGTAAGATCAATGGTTTATTGAACACATTAGACATCAACATAAACTACTGACTTACTGAACTTTGTAACAGTACAATACAGACACTTACTCTTGTAAGAATTTGAAGTTACATTTTTGTAAGTATTAATTGTTATAATTATTTAGTAAGCAATATAATCATAATAACTGTCATTGAGTCCTGGTTATTTAAATATATTTTAGATCCTTTATCTCTATATCTACCCCGCGGCTACGGTAATTATATCCACAGGATCCCACGATTCTCCCTATATATCTTATACTTTAGTGGTCGTTCCTCCGATCACGTTACAATGGGGTTCTTGTTTGAAAAACAGAAGCTTGTATTGTTACGAAACACTCCTGAGTAGTATAGAGAATTGCAAAATTTAGAATTTGAATAAATTCATTATTGAAGGAAAAAAATTGGGTGATTATGTTTGGTGAATCTATTTGTATGTATATATATATATTTAACGCCAAAAATCAAATAGTACAGAAAAAAAAATACATATATTTATAATAATAAAGGAAATTAATAAAATTACAAATTATTATATTAACAGAAAATTATTGATCTCAACTTTGTATCGGAAAAATAGTAAAAATGGAAATATCTTACATCATTACTAGAGGTTAATAATCTATTATAGATGGTGATTTATGGCCGTAATTACAACGGTATCTGTTCGTTATTTCGCATTGTGTAAAAATCGGTGAAGCGGAAACTCGAACTTTTCAATTTCTTACCCCGCATTCATTACTCGAACGCCATATGTCAATTATATTCGTAGATCGGTACCTCTACGTTATTTTTGACAGAATTATAAATCTTCAACAACAATTCTATATTCATACACGTACGCCATTGTAATACACACGCGAGATAAAAAAATGTCTATACAGGTACACATGTGGTAATTATTTTTTCCGCTGTTTTCTTTTCCGATCATTTCTTCGTCGGACTTGTCCCACGACGAATACGCTCGATATTATAACGGCTGCGAGTCTTCAATAAGCATTAATTATCGGTTCGGCGGGTACGAGGGTTTGATATCATAATATTATAATAGTGGGAGATATTCGTGAAAAGAAGAAAGGGCCGGACAAGAGCCACGCGGCCGCGCACATTGAAAAATGCGAATTTGTTAACCTGTTTGCGTTGTACACAGAACAAAGTAAATAAAGGGGGTCATAATAATGATTGTATAGGGTATTAATTACATATATTTATATGTAAGCCGTTAATCTTGTTTCTTAATTATTATTATTATTTTTTTTTTGTCATTATAAAGTCCTCAGTAAAGGCGTGACAAAATTACCATAACACAGTAATAGTTTTAAAAACACCACACAATAATATAATATATATGCGTGTATCAACGAAATAATTGACGCCGATTAAAGGCACGGAGGTTTTTTATATAGCTATTATGCACCTGAATTACATACCACATGATATGTATATTTGTATTTAACAACTATTTATAATATAAGATTATATAATTCAATAAAGACAAACAAAATTGTTATTGAATAAAATACCTAAATGTTTCTATTTTTATTGTCGGCAAAAAAACATTTGCTATTTTAATCATTACTGAAATGCTTAGCATACAATAATGTTGTAATGTAATACGTGCCTACTATCATTTGGATTTTCTAATGCTATAGAAGAAACGATTGTACATAAATCGTCCATATTATGTAAGTTAGATTCGATAATGCGTTTAAACTTTAAAGTTAGGTACAATAATGCCTACATGGTTATTTACTGTATGAAATGCAGTTATAATACAAGTTAAATATTGCAATTATAAGTTTAAATTTTAGTATTTCATATACAAAATTGAACATTTCACTACAACTTGCAAGTATTGTAACAGTTTACTAAAATATACATACATTAAATACCTATGATTATTTAAATTTATATGTGAAAAGAGTTGTAAGACGCTTGTATTGTGTATATATTATTAACAATAAAAAAAATTTACTTTATTAAGCACCTAATATCTAAGTGTGTTATATTAATAATATTTTATTTGTTTAAGTCTACGTATAACCACTATTGCATATGTTATGAATTATGATTTATAGTTTGTATTTTTAATGAAACTAAAGCAAACATGTTTTGTATACCGTGGAGTTTGAGAAGATTGAGAATTTGATGGAGACTGAACTAAAGAGAATTTAACTGAAGTCACTGAATTCAATAACAGTTAATGAGAATATACGGTGAGTTTTTTTAGTTGAACTTGCTCACACTTGTTTAATTGGTTTATAATAAAAATTTGATACCTATACCTACGCTAAACATTAATATATTCTACCGATGATTTATTTACATCATAATATATATTTCATATATTAACTGACAAACTAATAGGTAATGAATTGAAATTTAACGATCTCGACTACTCTGATCCCACGCATAAAAATAGGTTATAATATGTATATTTTTTCTAATGTATTATACTTTAATAGTTGACATTTCTGATTTGTTTTTCTTTGTACTAGTTAATATTGCTTTAGGTACTTAGGTACTAGAATTTATCAAATGTATTTTCTCTACATAACAAACATAAGTAATATAATATGATATTATTACCTATAATACTCTTTTATATTCGTATCTTAAGACGTATTAATGGAATGGCGTATGAAATATTTGGTCTGTAATAAATTTTATACATATAAGTATAGGTATGATTCTAATGATAAGTAATTTTTATCTATACGTTTTACAATGTATAATAAGTAAGTTTTATGGCATAATATTATAATAATAGCCATTTATTGATATAGGCATTCTGCAGTACCGCTCAACACTTCAAAATGTCTAAATTTTATTTATATCCGTCATTAAAAGAAGAAAATCATTTATTTATCACCTATGTAATTTTTACATCATTATAGACAAAAAAAAAAAATGAAAATTTGAAAGTTGTAATGTTATAATAAATAAAGAATATTATAATTTTGTATTTTCGAGTTTCTGTTTTAGGACTGCGGAAGACACGCCTTGTCTACAATTTAACTGACATAATAACATATTGATTTAAATTCTACTAATTTCTTAAACTTTTTTAAACAACAGTTGACGTGAAAATATTCTTTATAATCGTGGTTGATATGATAATTTTATATACATTTTTTATAATGTACTAAAAATTCCTTTGTGTATTGGACCGTGCCCCCCTGACTACGACATCGACATGCAATATAATATACTTGACTGGTATTTAAATGTTATTTTTTTCGTCAGTGGGTGAAATTATTACATGGCCGTTAGCAATAAATTTTCATACCGGCTTAATCAATAAAACTATTTATTGATTCGTCACAATAAATGTCACTGTCTCAATAACCACACTAAAAAATATACATATAGGTATGTACCTATAACCTATCTTCGCGATTAAAATAAATACATCACACTTATCGTGTAATTATCTTCAACTTATACAAATAATAACATCCAATATTAGATATACTACGCTACAAATACATATATTCAATTATATATTTTATCGCAGGACAGAAAAGTCGTGAAATCGTTTTTCCTGTTCCTGCGCGATCGTGCCGTTTTTGCAGCTACAGGTAAAAATTTAAAAGTGTGTAGCCGTATCGTGACGGATGTCACTCGTACCTCGTAACAATAGCGTAGTTCATCTACCGCGTACGTACCTTACCCATATTATATAGTGCAATATCATCTAATATTACGGTGGTGCATTTATGAAATGCATATATTATTAGGTACAAACTGCAGTTGTATAGTGCACTGCGCGGCGTTTACCGCGGTGCGTATAAAATAATATTTACCATTATTAATAATAATAATATATAATATTTTCTAACCTGGCAGCTAGATCATATTTCTCGTACATTATAATATTATATACTACGCGAATTTTTTAGCTCGGTATTATTGAATAGTCGATAGTTCGAGACCCGAGTGTTTTATTACTACGTCATATTATAATATACATAATATAATGTATATAAATAAAAAAAAAAAACCGGCCAACGAATTTATGAACGACGTTGGGTACATACCACGACCGCTATTAATCTTGCGCACGTAAGTACCTACGTGTTCACACACACACACACACACACACAAACACATATATATGTAGATACGCGTGTATGCACGAATACGCGTGTGTGTTCACATATTGTGTGTGTGTGTATCACATATATATCGGCACAATCCGCGTCGCTTGTTACAACCGTATAACGAGGTGTAGGTGAACCGTGTACGTGTTAATAACAATATTATATCATTTATATTATCTCGTATCGTTTAAGTACGTGTATTTTGCCCGCCCCTCCGCCCTCGTGCGCGTCTCTCTCGCCACACGGTGAGAGATATATATCGCCTTCTTCTCGCGCGCGGTGTCTTTGGTGTTTACACTCCGCGAAGTCTGCACCAATATTGTAATGTCTTTCTCTATTTCCACTTTCTGTTCGTTTCACACAGTACTGTGGGCCATTTATTCGTCTCTCTCGCTCTCCGGCTCTCTATAATATTGATCGATCGTTATTCGCTCTATTCGCTATTTTCTATATATTATTTCGGTCCGGTTTTGCGCACGAATCGTGCCACCGTCTGAAAACCCTATATAATGGGCTCTGTCCGACCGCAGACAATATTGATACGATATAATATGGTAACCTTTTTCGCAGACAGCTTGAGGATTTTGTCGTTTCGATGAAGCACATATTATTATAGAACCGTTTCATTCCTGCATCAGAACTATATTCGAATAATAATATACAATGCATATTCATACGAGCGATTCCGGTTTGTTTACGTGTAGATACCTGGCAGAAGAACAGCACGATAACTTACTATAAAATAAGCTAAAGTTATAAAGTAATTAAAAATTCTATAGTAATACGTACTTGGCCTTTGCCGAGCGTTGAGTTGGTGGCTAAATTATGTAACGACTTGTCGCAGGTTGATTTTAAAGACTGAAGTTATAGTTAA
Source organism: Aphis gossypii (assembly GCF_020184175.1). Classification (NCBI taxonomy): domain Eukaryota; kingdom Metazoa; phylum Arthropoda; class Insecta; order Hemiptera; family Aphididae; genus Aphis; species Aphis gossypii. The sequence goes on along the minus strand of NC_065532.1, from coordinate 21,203,640 downwards.
AAATTACATATATAGATACACGGCTATTAATAATAAACGCTAAGCTTAACTGTGTGAGATGTAAATGCTTATCAAGTGTCATAATGTCTCGGATTTATAAACCTGCAAGACGTTAAACAATTTCGGTCGCGCGCTCTTGGTTTGCAGGCTGATGCTTTAATTAAACGTCACACATCTATAATCAATTGCGCCCTCAAAACCTTTATAAATTTATTATAAGAAATTCACAAATTTGATTTTCACTCACAACTATATATAGTTTAAACATAAATATCTACGTACAATAATTACATTTAACACAAAATGCGTTGCAACATTTACATGTTGTTTTTTTACTAGAACGGTATATGCTTTTAACGTATGCCTCTTTTTCAATGTCTAAATGTCAGTTTGCGAATTGTAATATTATTCTTCTACACTCGTTGTATTTGAAAAAAGATTTTTGGCGCAGTTGAGTTAATACTGCTTTTGTAAATAAATTTCATTAATATTTATCGACGTTTGTCATTGTATAATTCTTCCTTATACGTATAAGTATTGCAGTAAGAATCAAACAGTTTTCTTTTCAAATACAAGTATTCGAATTTCCGATTGATTGATAGATCGATCGGATGATACATTTATCATCTAAATAAATTGGGCACTGACAAGACTTATTTATGTTTTAGTGTTGAAAACTATACGTTATATGGCGCATATCATAAAACATCAGATCTTATAAGAATATAATGTTATATTCATGTTTTATTTATTTGTGTATTTAATTTTTTTTTTTTGTGTGTGTTTAAGTGTTAAACTGAGGTAGATATTTACTATATAGGTATTAAATGTATGCACATTATTATATATTTAAAACTATATGCGCTATTTCTACTTAGTAAAAATAATTTGGTGTTAGAACTGAGAAAAATTATTTTCCAATAATAAAATATGAGCTTAAATTAATACGATAGTAAACCGTATTTTAATTTTTTTTTTATTAGTATTAAGAGCTAATGATTTAGTATATTCCGTCATGGGTCTCAGAAGACGCATTGACTATTGAAATACAAATACCTCCTACTACTAATGCCTTATACATTTTTACAACAGAAAATATTATAAAACTTTAAAATAGATCGAGAATAACTCGATGGCCAAAAATAAATCTTCTACAATATGTTCAATCATCTGTAGAAGACAATTTAAAATAATAATAAATATTATTTAACTGGATGTCTTATCAATATTAAATACAAACAAAATAAAACGATATAAACTCGACCAACAACTACTCGTAATCATGGGATCACAAATTAAAACATAAGTTAGGTTGAATAATAAGTAGGTACTTCTTTTTAAAACATATTGATTAAAAAAAAAATACTAATAGCTATTAAAAACAATCACTGTAAAATAAAAACAAATAATGTCAACAGTAATTATAGTTAATAGCTACGATATCTTAAAGATGAGATGATATAAGGAATGTATTAAACTTATAACTCGGTGTTAATGTGCTATGCGTGTTTTTAAACTGTCTGCATCGTGTATCTGTGTAATTTAATTTATTTGTAAATTGTAATGTTTATTGTTATTATTTTATGAATTTTATATTACCTTGATTGCAAGACATATATTATTTATATATATATATATATATATATTTATATAGTAATAATTAAAATATTCCTTGTCCACCCTATCAGTAAAGAATAACATTAGCGATATAGTTTACGATAGTAAAGCGCAACGCGATTATCTCGTTAAATCGGCAATAAAGTATGTTAAATATAAATTTTAAAAAGTCATATGGGTTTTACTACTTCGGCTTGTCTTTTTCCACCAGCTCGTGTAAAAGGTCAAAATTACTTATTAAATCCGATTATAATAATATTTAAATAATTATTTAAAAAAACCTAATGATTATTGTAGTCTTAATAATAGAGTAAATTTTGATAAAATAAAAAAAAACAAACGATCTTACAAAAGACACGCATTGGAATGGTTTTTATTTTTAATCAGCCGTATGATAATATTATAACATTATTAATAATTATTCGATTCTGGAATAAGCCGTTACGAGAATCGAATATTACCGTTATAATATTATGTACTGCACCGGCACTGTAGGTGCCTATTAATGTATATAATATAATATATGACGTATATCTTGGGGCGAATAATATCGATTTGGCATAATCGTGTGTAGCAGATAGGTAACAGTGTACAGGGTGGGCCGCGGTGATAAACCGTCCGATCGCGTTTACCTTCATAAATCTCACTCTGTACAATATAAAGTAAATAATTTAGTATAATTTAATAATATAATATTAAAATGTAGTATTGTATAAATTAAAACGGTTTTTCTTCTTTTATTTATTTATTTATTTTTTTTTTTTTGCTAACCTTCCGAACGTATTATACCGAGAAAATGGCCGCAAAAGAACAGTTTTGAACCGTAAACTGCAGAAGCAATATCATCATAAATGGAACGACAATTCAGAGATTTACACGCATACTTTAATATAATATTAACGAGCACGTTACGTCTATGTGCCCATTTAAATTATTGTGTGTATTACGATTTACAGCGCCGTTAACTATCATTTGTATTGATTGTTTCACACGCGCAGAGCAACACACAGTCAGCTATATTATAATATAATATAGGAACATGTTTGCTGAACGTATATATATAGTACGGTTAATAAATTATATTGTTCGGTTAAAGTAACTACATACACGTCGGTGGCCATCTATATAATTCAAATAACAAATTAATTCACACGATAGCCATGAATATTACTATGATAATACACTCTGTGTGTGTATAGCTGTTTTAATAATTAATATATATATTGTGGCCGAACATCATATAGCTACAAAACTACCGCTGCCGTAAATCCGAACGAATCGACGATGTAGACGTTTGTCTGCGTATAACGACTTAAAGACTCGCAGTTTTGTTTGTATTTTCCACTTGAAGCCTGAAGGGTTTTAAAAAATGTTTTACGTCCGAACAATCACTACGTACAGGATGATTTTTTTTATCGCGAACCATTCATTATTTGAATACTATTAAAGTTTTTTGAAAACGTTTTTTTTTTTTGTATACAATCATAATAACTATTTCTTTTTCTTTAATCGATTGGTGGTGGTCACCTAAAAAAAACCGAATAAAAATTAATTTTCCAACAAATTAAAAAAATTTTCTTTGAGTTGCACATCCTTGGGTAAAGGATTTCCTATATATAATATACAAATTGTTAGTATCATCGTGATAGATTATAGACATCGATGTGGATCGATTACACGCACACACAATGTGTCGCCTTTTCATTATTATAAAATCGTGTTATTGTCAGGAATGTCAACCCGCGGTTACTCCAACATTTCAAGAAGATCGTATCCGTAGCTTAACCGACGAGCTGAGCCGTACGACGTTTGACGCTTTAAAGAAAATCAATTGAGAATAATGGATTTTGTGTAAAGACGTTTAGATTGAGAGATTGACGTCTAATCTGAACATCAAACTTTATCCCTTGTGTATAGTTATGTCAGTCGTACAATACAATATAACAATCGCGGATAAACGTCTATTAAGTAATTGACTGCCATGATATCAACACTATAATACTACTAATGCAATACTGTGAGCCGTACACGTCTAAAACTGTCGTCGTTTATTGTGATTCAAATATTATATTCAATGTAATCGATTAAACGCATATCTAATCTAATAATTTATAAGTTCAGATAGAACTGATAGATTTCTGTTTATGATAAAAATATATCTGTACGATAGTGAGATAGTTCTTTTGATGTATTTATTCAAAGACTTAAAATATATGATCTAACCAATCGTTATATTTTAAAAACTAATGACATGTATTATCTAATTCGCAAATGAATATATTGTCCTATATTAGCTAATATCGTGTTCATAGGTAGTTAATAGTTATATTATACGAATAACAGTATATTTGGATATACCCCGTTCATAGTTATTACCGGTAGTTTTTTGACATTTCCCTCGTAGCAAAGATATTTTATAATTTTGATAACAAAATTGTACTAATTTAAAATTAGTGTAATAAAATTAGTTTATTTTGGTTGTTTTGAGTATTAATTGTATTATAATTTTCATATTTTGTGTTGATAAATGATAGGACTGACGATCATCATTAGAGGGGAGATGATGAACTCAACTGAGTAGAAATACATGGAAGACAGGAAGTTATAACTTCACAGATAATAATATTATACTGTACTTCACCAATCATAGTTTTTTTTTTTTTGAATTTTTTATACACGTTTTATCTGTATCGAAGTATGTAAAAGTCTATGTATAATAATATATTTACTTGTATTATGGTGTAAGCATATCTGCATGACTCATCGTTCATGTTCATACAATTTATGATCGAAATATAAATAAATTGAAGTGATTTTTACGACTAAACGTCAGCAAACATTTATCAAAATGTTTAGGAGATATAATATCAGAGGCGTGTCTATACAGTTTTTTGTACCATGAATTCGTTCACGTGAAATATGATTTTTCACGAAAGATAAGACATATTATAAATTAACGATGAACAGTTTTGCAGTGTATAGAAACTTATCGAAATTCAACTGTTGATACCTACTATTGGTTTAACTGCTGGCGGGTATGTTTGTACGATTTGTTTATGCAAACTTCAGACCGAGAGAGTCTTACTTTGAATTTCCCGTGTGAAAAACAATCGTATCATCAATCTACTCTTCAATACATTTTAATATTTGACCCAAGTTATATTAGTGTATATGTACTATGTAGATTCTGCATTGATTATGATGACGAAGAAAACCGAGGTAGTTCAAATTTAATAGGCAATATACCAAAACCTAGGTAATAGGTATAACTTGTTATAATATACTACAGTGTAGTTAGCATACTATATTAATTACTATGATTTAAGATAGTCAGGGAATTCGTCACAGTATATTTAAACTTATCTCAAGTTAATATTTGAATATTCTTATTTATAGTGTTCGCGTTAAAAAATCGTTAAGACTATGTATATAGTTGAAAAATCATTAAACAGTCACTCGGCCTGAAATCGCTGAAACTTCTAGTAAGTCTATCAGGTATGTCGCAAGCCTATAGTGTTCAGAGATTTCCTATATCCATGTTTCTGCATTGTAATCATTGCGCAGGTGATTTAAATTTAGCTAAATTAATAATGTAGCCTAAGCTAACTTTATGTTTTATATTATATATTCTCTATATTCTCGTTTTGTGAAATCGACGCGACCATTTCATTTTTGTAAATATAATATATTCATTGAATTATTATACATAATTATTCAACCTATAGAGTTATATACAATGTTTTCATTGAATGATTATTTTCATTTCTCTACTAACTACGAATATTGAATATATATATGTTAATATTTTGTGCTATATTTGTAAAATATGTATAATCTGATTCAGTTTTATTTTTTATGGTTTGAACTTCTTTAGTACGAACTATTCGAATGAATAATGATGACAATTTTATAAAATATATAAATGTAACATTTTATATCTTGAGTATTATCATGTTGCGTTCACGGCACCCAGAGTAGGCAAAATAATAAGCAAATTTTAAAATAATATCAATGATATAATATACTATGACTTGAATAGGTATTTGATTACTATATTTTAATATAAATGAATGTTATGCATTTATGACCATCTCTATCTATGATGAAAATACAGTGATCCATACACACGGAACCTATACTGTGGTGTATAAAATAATTTATTCAAACTAGAATAAATATAATAATAATAAATATAAATATTATTAATATAACATTAATATATAGATAAGTTATTATTATTAATATTTAATAATGATTTTCTAATATTATTGCATTATGATAACAAAAATGACAAAACAATTATTCAACACTTTTTGTGACGTTCCACAAATTAAAAAAGTATGGACATTTCCTTTGAACAATTCTAATTTATTGAAAAATGTTCTAATGTTATGAGAATAAAATAATATACTAAAACTTTTCTCACGTTAATTTTTTAAAATATTTTATAACTTAACTGTATTACACAATTAATAAAAATCAATGACGTATTCATCTAAAATATGTTCATGATCACATTTTTGTAAATTGAATTATAGTAAGCTTAAAGCGGCAAAGGGACTTGACGTGACAATAGAGTACCTATACAATATTAAGTATCAATGTCCTACAATATAATATCTAATTTTTAGTTTTTACCCATTATTTATTCAAAATTTAGGTATGCAATATTTTTGTATTCTGTTTATTATTTATAGTGTTCAATGCTTAGAATTATAACTAATTAGACCGCAGTAATTGAAATAATTGAATGATAAAAAATCGTATTAATCAGATGTAATTATTACTTATTATAGTGCTTTGATTAAGACTTAAAATTGATTTTTGCTTGTTTATAAAGCTTAAGTCATGGCTTTTCAATAAGTAATATGCAACATATAATTATGTCCACGTGGGTGGTAAGTCAACTATGACTGACTTATATTTTTCATCATGTCTTTAACATTATCGATACGTGATATAGACTGCAAGGACTCTTGCCTAAATATAAAATGAATAATAGATGAAACAGAAAATATAAATGGTTGTAAGGAATGAGGTGTCGTGTCAACAGGATAAATTAAAGTAATAACACACGTAGTAACTAATGTGTGTCATGCGTTCTTTTGTTTTTATACAATGCTTTAATTATTATTAATAATATGATTATGCTCACACATTGAAATAGGAACGTCAATTTTTTTATAAATTAATAATTTTAAACCATCAAATTATAGTACTTGCTTAATGTTATATTTTAGTATGTCATATAATTTTCTCAAACTTTCAAACGACCGGAGCGACGATACCCCCTCTCGCCGCGTGTGTATATTATTATTAATTATTATACTGTATATTATTATACTTCATCTTAAAGGGTAAAGGCTATGACGTTTTTCATAATGTACAATTAATAATGCGCGTTATTTATTTATTTATTATACGCAGAGCTTAATGCAGGATAATAAGGTATACGGTTTGAAGTTAGCCGCACTGCAGGGTCCTTTGTCTTTTGCGTCTGTCGTCGTGCCGCCTTTAGTACATTATCCATTTCGTCACAAGTGCATTGCGGTGGCGGAAAGGTATTATGAGATATTAAATATGTATATCTGCACACGAGTAATATTCGAATTGATAAATAGCGATTATGGTAATTATGGCGAGAACCGTTTTCGCAATGCTTATAAACCTGTCTGCGTATATAACGTTTTCCTGCAATTGTATCGTACGCATTACGCACGTCCTATACACTAACGCAAACAAATAACACATTTCTCGGTTTGCGTAATCGCATCTTCATATAACGTACTTAATATAATACAATATATTATGTATGTACATTATATATATATACTTTATCCGTTACGCGCATTTATATATATACGCGTACCTACATGATATAGACGTAAATGTATACATATAGAGCGATCGTATTATTATATTGCTGCTGAGCAGTGTTCGGCGATCTAACTATAATACGACATAATAATATAATATATAGCTATATATATTATAATAGGCCGTTTTAACGGATTCGTAACATTTCCGCACAAAAGCGCTCGTTGTAATATACATATATTGTATACACGCATAATACCCGCAGCAGAAATACATGTGCGTGTGTGCACGTACTATATACTGTTGAGTATACACAAAAGTCTCGTTCGGTTTTCATCGCAAGCCGACATTTTTTTCCTAACGTTTCCCCACCCCGTGTCTAAAGGCCGTCGTCCATGCGCACGCCCTGCAGTGCCAGCCACGAGGGTCGGTCGGACCGTACTCGCCCGCCGATTGGCTGTCCGCGGACAACCCTCGTCTGGCTCGTCGATTCCTACTACAGCCTTCACCCTTCGAAAAATAATATAATACAAAAAAGTCCGAAGTTTTTATTTATGTTTTCAATTATTCTTTTATAATCTATTTAGTAGGTACATTCGAAACGGCAAGACATATTATTGTGTCGCATATTATAACGTGATGGCCAATCTATAACGCGGCACGATGATTTATACGTAAACCATATTGTTATGCGTTCTGCAGCGTATCTCGTCGGGGTGTTGGGAGTGGTGTTCTTGGCCATCAGTAACCCATTTTATAATTTATATCATAATGTTGTACGGTTTTTTAAAAATAATTATTACTGAGTAACAGTACTACTATAGATACGATTATCATATTATAATCTATAAAATGTTTATCAGTTTAATAAAAACTAGGTATAATATTGTATCGAGCATAATTTACATAAATATATGTTAATATAAACACAAAGTTTGAACGCTCATATACTGTTATGTACTCGTCGGAATACATAAAAGTAACATTAAAACTACTAACTCAGTTTAAAAATATATAATATAAAATGTATAATTCGAGTATATTAATAAAAAAATTAATAATAGTGAAAGTCTGCAAATTTACAGATTAAATACTTCATAAAGTGATTATATTGTTACTTTTCATCAAAAATTAAAATATCAACGTACGTTTGAAAGTCTATAGACACATCGCAAATCTTCTACCACGTATGATACAAAGGCTTGCTTTCAGTTCCTTCCTAGTTCCTACCTCCTAATTCGTATCCTAATTAAATCTCATCTCAAAAATCGCACTTAAGTACACTTCGATAGTGTGATTTAATGATTCGTCCTCTTACTTTTTTATACAGGCAGGGGTGCGACAAAGTAGCGATATCTCCCCAGATCTATAAACATTTACACTGTGGATATCATACATAAAATAAATGCGATTATGACCATACATGACGATGATGTAGCTATCATCTTCTAAGAAATGGCAAAGTGCAAACTTCCGACGCATTCAAGACCACTTTAACTTAAAACAAATTGAAAAACTGATCGATCATCTAGATGGTGAATCAAAATCAATCCTGAAAATCGGTTCGTATACATTTTAAATTAAAAAAGACGAATGCCCTTCATTACATTTCCAAGGACTCAATTATTTCTATTTTCTAAGATGTAAAATTGTTTCAATATTATTCTTACAAGAGGCTAACCTGGAACATTCATTTAAAAACTAAAAAGTCGAATTAATATAATTTGACAGATTCTTAAATCAAAGATATCTACTTATTTACACACAAAAAATATTGTATTCGAGTCAGTCCCTAGACTCATGTGAGCATATATACTATTCAGATTTGAGGTTTTTCCAAACTTTTTCAAATCCGTACATCCATACCGTATTATACATTTATACAAGCGTTTCAGTGAGAATAGCCCTTCGTTACATCGCTTGTGCTCCCTGCTGGTACATATCCAACGATACGCTCCACAACGACAAAAAATTGAAACAGTACGACAACTAGTCTCCAAACACTACTCCAGATTCTACTCAAAATTATCAACACACTCGCACCCTATAATTTCCTCACTCTCATGAAAATCTCTCCTTAGTAATCCAACGCACCGTTTGAAACGTCGATGGTGCAGAGACTATTCAAATAAGTACCCAATAAAATAAAAATCACGCTGGGTTCCAACTTCCATTATTGGATGCGGTCTTTCTCATAAAATTCTGTAAACAAAATATTTCTATACCTGTCATCATATATTTTTATTTTGCACACCTGTAACATGGATTGTAAATTTTCTAATAGAAAAAAAAAGGTTAAAAAGTCTATAGTCAATAGCGTATATGTATATATTATAACTTACAAGCGTATACAGTTATATAGCTGTAGGGAGGGTGTGTATAGCGTTATCGCGTTTACCAGGACGAGCATGGTGAGTCACTCGATACTGAGTATACGTATTATATTTTATTATTTTAATACAGACACACGTAAACGACCAAGTATATTATTGTACATAATATAAATATATAATATTATATTAATAATAATGTTATATTTTATTATGTACACGCACTTAAGTATAATGTATTTGATACTGTGTCCGCTAAATGTTGAGAAATTAAATGGGGTGGGGGGGGGGATCGAGCTGGAATAAGAACTTTTTTTTACTGCAATACTCACACATCAATAAGCGTAGCATAAATTATACTTTTCTAAACGTGTGGGAAAATCTGCAGACGAGATTGACGTGCAAGGTCCGTTTCAATGGGAGCTTTTTTTTCTTCGGTCTACACGAGCGTCGCCTTTATATTATATATTGCATACTACTTACACGTTATATTTACACTGTCTCCTGCGAATCTTCGGAACAAACAGATTGAAATATAGGTATTTAGAAAAGTTTGAAAGCGTATGGGGACAATTATTCGCGTGTACTTAATTTTGTATAGAATACGCCGTACATAATTATAGGTATTGAAATCGAAAGCGTTAATATATGCGACTGTCCGGACCGGCGTGTGTATACCGCCGCCAGGACGATCGCGGCGAGTCACTGCAACAGTATACTATATTATAATAGTAATGCACGACGTCAGTATAATATTATATAAACGCGCGCGTAAACGGCCGAGCATTGTACACGTATAATAACGTCATAAGCCAGTGTTATATTGTATTACACTCGTAGGTATATAATGCGCAGTGTGTCCGCCGACGGTCAGGAGTGGTCGGGGGAGGGTTTAGGTCGAAGAGAACTTTTTTTTACAGCGCACATCAATAGGAGCAGAGACGTATACTTTTCCGGACGTGTGGGAAAGTCTGGACGATAGCCGTGCAAGGTCCTCGTTTGAATGGGAGCTTTTTTTCTCCGGACGCACACACAGTGCCGTCGCCTTTATATTGTAATATTATAATAGGTAGTACTATCCCGTCGTAGGGTCATAACAGCCCCCGCCGCCGCCTACAACGTTTTTTCCGGAGCGCTGTGTTATACGTTCGGGGTGATTTTTTGTTTCTTTCCCCCGTCCGCGTCACAATAGGGGTACCTACGCGTATTATTAGCCGGCCGGACCGACGTCTTGCGTATATAACACATATAATATTATATCGGTGTATATATATATCATCTGTCTCTTTTTCTCTAAAGAGCCTATTCATTGAACGTATTAAAGGTATACGATATTGGTTTTTATTTTCTTCGCACGTCGCGTAACGAACGTGAGAACGGTTTCGAGTCCACAACGCATATATATAACATAGGTACATACGAGTATAATATAATGTCTACATATATGTATATATATATAATATACGTTTATTGTACATTATATTTATTTTATCCGATACGTGCGTGCCGCGTACTGCAGACATCAAGAATAATAATATAATATTGTTACATTGCGTTTTAACGGTTATTGCGAACTATATTGCTTTATTACGACGCGTTTTGTAGTTAATATAAATGTATGGCTTTATATAGAATTAATATTATTACTGGTATATAATATAGTACATGTACCTACATCAAATCGTCCATCGTTACAAACCAAAATTAAAAGTCATTATATCAATATATTATTTTTTATCGACTCTTTTCGTTTTAGTAACGAGCTCAGATATTACATGCGAATATAAATTGAATAACGCGTTTAATAACGATTTTTACAATTTTTGCTAATTACCTACCGTTAACACTCCGGAGCAATCATATTATTAAATTTAGTCTTCCATTCAACATGAAAATTGATATTATTTCTCAAAGAAAGATACAATTCTGATTCTGACAATAATTAAATACGAATCCGTGCATTATTATTATTTTAATAAATAATTTTAAACCTATATTATGTTAGTATTTTAATAAATTACACTTATAAGATAAAAAAAAAGTAAAAATATTCAAAACGTAACCAATAATAAATAATAATAAATGGTTTTATGCATTTTTAAGAATAGTAAAAAAATGTATTATTTATTAAAATTTAAGTGGCTTTTATTCAGTCAATTATGCATTTTGAATCATATTTGATGCATCAAAATTACTATGAAAAAATAAGCTTATCCGAATATTCAATAAAGTGTTCGAATGTGTTTCGCTTTTACTATATATGTTTGACTCTAGTTGTAATTAAAAATAAATAACCTACTTTGAATTAATTGTATACCGTTTAGCATTGTAATTCGACAAAAGCGTTATAGGTATGCAGACGGATTGATAATATGTATTTTATACATTTAAACGGCCAACAGCAGACAGTGACATGGCTGCTTCACTGTCGCATGCACATTGTCGTTAACATGGCATATTACTTATTAGGTGTATCTTTATGATACGACGTACACGCGGACGAGGGGTGTAAGACGTACGTCCGCGAAGACGAAGTGATAATTATTATGTATGATATAATAATATGCGTAATATTCGCAATAGCGTGATAGTATTATTCATTTTTCATTTTTATCTATCGAATATCCCCATAAGAACGGCTTTGATCGTCCCTGCGCCCACTTGTGGAGTAGGTATATCACCTGTTAGAATAGTCGTGCGCGGCGTATCCGATTATATGCAGTTGGCGGGGAGGGGTTTTTAATTACCTCGGCGGCGACACAGCAACAACAGTCTTGATCGAACGGCGCTGGGAATCGGCGACGGCGGCGGTAGGCGGTCGGATACTTCTCTGCTCGTCGGCGCGCGGCCTCGGAGGCTTTTTTACTCGTGTGCACAATGCGAACTGTTTAGCATAATTAAGATCTAGTGGCAGGTCACAAACACGAAAAGAAAGAAAGAATGAAAAAAAAAAAAAAAAGAAAAGTCGTTACAGTTATTATACATATACATACGCGGCGTATAAAGCAAGCGTGCAGCAGCGGGCCCAGAAGCAGCCAATGAAAAAAAGGGGAAATTTTTTTTTTTTTTAATGCGTTTTGTAGTATACATGTATTATATATATATATATATATATGTGTGTGTGTGCAGGTAATACGCGTATCTACTATTCACAACCACCACCGGTCTGACTGCGCTATCGAACGATCCAGATCGGAAATAGCCGAGAGAATAATAATAATTGTCAGGAACGATCGTGATAGCCCCCGGGGGCCTATATGGCCAATAATAATAATAATAATAATAATAATTGGAAAAATATTAATGACAGATTTTATTCTCTTGCGTACGCGCACCGCACTTATATACGCGCCGCGTACAGACCTATACAGTATACCCCGTGCGTACGTATCAGACTTAAATATTACAACGTATTTACCTTTTATTTTTATATGATATCTCCTACATTTTTTTTTTATTTTTATTATCGTTGTGTATCACCGCCGCCGTCGTTTGAAATGGTGTAACGACCCGGAAAAACGTTCACCACGTCCAGTCCAACGGCAGGCCGACGCCGTGCCGACCTGTTTCTATAAAGCGGTGCTCGTGTTCCAGACCATTTCGGGTGGTCGTATATAATATATTATATCGTATTATAAAAATATAATTTATAACGCCGAAAGAGACGCTACACCCGCGTATGTTGTTGTCTCCGTCCAACAAACGTACGACTCGGTGAATTTGCGTACTGTGTATTCTCGATTGTACGTCCCGTTGACGAATTATTGATCTAAGACTAAGTGTTTAAAATGAAAACATGATATTAATTCATCTCCGGTTGGTTTTTTGTGATATCGAATGAAGTAAATAAGGTAATCCCGTGATGACGAGAAAGATTATAGATAATATATTCGTACGTTCAAGTTTGATCATAGGCCGATTTACGACTAGGTAGTATAATAGTCCATTTCGTAAATTTAACAACATTATACATACAATAGTTTAGTGTTTTTTTATTTAGTGTTTTTTTTTTTTTTTTATACTCGTTCATCTACAAAACCACTTGTTCAGTTACCACCAAACTGCACAGTACACACGTATTCCTTGAAATTCCTTAGGAAGTATATTCATAGCTTCTTTTTACAACCCATACATAAGTTTCTATGGAGTGGCTCATACTAGAATGTTGTCTTGGATCACGAAAAATCGAATTTTTTAATTAGTCATTTAGATACAAATTTATTACGGAAACAGTAAATAAGAGAAATAATGAATAAGTGTTTGTAACTATAGTGTACTCAAAAACTACTTTACTGATTTTCACGAAAAATTAATTTGAACAACGTTCAAATACACACCAATTATTATGCCAAGTGCTATATTCTTAGCTAGATATTATTGTATTCCGACAATCGTTTTCGTGTAGGCTATTCACACGAAAATAATTATTTTATACTCATGGTACCAAGCTATATAAGTAGTACAAGCGTAAAACTATGACTATATTTTGATGTTACGAGTTATACAAATTATGTTTATCATTGATTTTTATTTCATATGTTCTGATATTATTTTTTCTATTAATGATTTATCTTATTTTGCCCGATGTGTATGACTATGCGTGTTTTTTTAATAATAAACAATACATCATAATACAAAACTCGTTCAATTTAATAGCACTCATAATTATAGGTAGGTATATTTGTGTATTGTATATATTAACCAAATATGGACCGACTAGCGACTATACGCATGTATGGACTAACGCCAACGGGTGCAGTTTCAAAAAAAAAAAACGCTTTAATTGAATTGATAAGAACAATATGTGACTTTTAATAAACCACCTCTAACGGCTGAAGGTATATCATTAACTATAATTACGTAGGTATTGTGTGCGGACGAAAAAAATAATATTGTTCAAATAATATGTATTGAATATGTTTAATAAATCTTTAACAAAACGTCAAAACCAAATTAGATATCCATAAGATTTCTAACGAGAAATTATTCAAATTTTAGATACCCACTTGTCGCATTTATAGAGATTTATTATTTTAACATATTGACCTAATAATTAATTTGTCTGTTTAATGTATATTTAAGTATATGCAAAAATGTCAATATTGGTGCATATACCAAAGAGTCAAAATGATTTATGTATGAAAATTATACTTAAATATAATTTGAAAATAGTATAATGTTACAACTTTCCGAATGATTTTCAGATTTTGAGGGAAGCCATGAATGATAAGTTATTAGTATTAAAAATTGGTTTTATTATTGATATCTTGGGATTACTACTTTTAACTTTTTACATTTAAAATTTGTTTGTAATTTTCTTGAATAATCGAGTAAAAATAAATTAATAACAGTGAAACAGAATTGTTTACTTAATACATAATTCTGACAAAATGTATATATAGACAATAATAATTGAAGTATTTGACTTTATTTGTTTTTTTTTTCCATAAATGTTTGTAAAAACTGTTATAATTTGCCAAAAACTTTAAAAATCTAAAAAAATTATCTCATAAGTTGTCCATACTAGAACGAAAAAAAATACATTGAGAGTAAATCCACATAATTTGGCGTTATATAATAAAGTTAGTATTTTAACAAAAACTCGAATTATTTTGGAATTAGACATTTTTAAATGTAATACTCGTATCTCTAAGTCTTGAATACCAAAAACAAGATTTTTCATAATCATAATTTTTTATCGGAATTAAAAAACAAAATTTAGAGTAATACCAATATATGACAGAATTGAATATTATTCTGCAAAAATAGAACAACGAAGAAATGTGCGATTTCTCCACAGACGATTTTTGTTTTATCACTGTAATTCAAAATAATAATATTCTGTACTTTGAATTTTTACAGTATAGCCTAGTATACCGACATACAGCGGAGCGTGTTTTTGTAGAAAAATGCTTCTTCATTATAAACTATAGGTACTAGGTCTTTAGGTATATATTACCTATGTGTTTTTCTGCGGGGGAATTATTATTTATATATTATAATCATGTTGAAATTCTTGGTCACTGCGTAATGATAATATTCTCGCGCGGCGGTGACAACATGCGCGTTACGATGGTCTACAATGGGAGCGAGCGACGACTACGGTCGGTTTACGCGCATTTATTGTTAATCTGGCCGCCAAGACAAAGGCAAAGCGCAATACAATAATAATAATCGTTCTCAAACGGCACGGCCGACCTCGCCGGATTATACGAGAGCAGTATTATATATTACAGAATATAGAAGCAGACAGCAGCAGAGCAGCACCTATGTATTGTAATATGTACGACGGAAAACGACATACCATATACGGCCGCCGCCGCCGGTTTAAAATGCTCTTTGGGCGACCAGAAACCGTATAGTCTGTACTATATAGTCTATAGACTATAGAGTACAGTGCGATTCGCAATCTCGGTGTGTGACTCGCCCCACTTTTTCCTTTTAATTACTTAATGCGTTTGCTGGTATAAAAGTCGATAAATTGAAATCATATGAAAATATTGCAATTTAAAACAATATAGGTAGGTTCTAATAGAAAACACTATAGTTTTTAATTAATTTTAGTCAAATTCGCACGGGACTATGATTTGAAAATTACAGTAGTATATTAACCTAATAATATAGTAACATTTTATTATTTGTAAAAACGTCCAATAGTATTATATTTGAGTAATAAGTACTCATATAAATATTAAATAGTACGTATTATTATGCATATTATTTATTGTATTTATATTATATTGGCATACAAGACCATAATGAAGGATTAAAGGACTACATATCCTTATAGTACATACAGGAACTTCGAAACTATTATGCGAAAACTATTATAGAAACGATTTGAACGAAGGAGCTTGCATCTCTAATTGAACTTTTAAAATATAATATAAGCAATTTAAGCATATGAAAATATAGTCATAACTCATAAGTATATTTAAAATTTCCAAAAATCAGAATTTGAATTAACGCGCGTTATTAAATAGAATAAAATAGATATGTCATTATATTGTGAACTATTTAATAAATGCATAAAGTAATTTTTTCAATGACTACCTCGACCGAAAATTGTCTAATAATAATGTCGGTCGTGAATGCGTCTGAATGCGATATTTTCATGAAAATACTAATATTTTTTCACTAGCAATTATTTTAGGCTTTGCCGCCTCACTGGGCAAAATATTAATCCACCCTATAATATCGATATACCTATTTAGTATTATAATTTTATTCGTATTAATGTCGTATGATAGTTATAAGGTATATTATAATTAATTGCAGATTGCTTTGGAATAATTATTCATATAGAAACATTCCATCGGCGAGTGCTAATAAAAACCTTTAAATGAAAAGTGAACCTAAAGTTAAAAAAAAAAAAAACAAATTCAAACTGACCATAATAAGATTGTACGCTTAGCTCACCTAGACGCGATATAGTCGATGCGAGACAGATGCGTGCGTTTGATGTTCGATTCAATCTTCGACGATCAGAAAATTCAGATAAAGATTTGGCACAGCGGATAAGCGCGTATGATCGCAATGACACAATAATAATAAAACTACAGTGACATAAACTACGCGGCGTCTTGGTCGATGCACTGGTTAAATAAACAATTTTACTGCGTAATAAATCCGAGCAAACGAACCGACGAGAGAATAATATTATAAAATTACACATTTTTACATTTTTCACATTTTTTTTTTTAAATCGTCGAAAAAGTGATTTAAGTCAAACGCGTAGAACGCCCTCGACGTGCCTGCGTAATACTATGCATAATATTAACTTATTTACGACACACCCGATACAACACACAAACGCACGCACACATTAAACACATATTACATATTATTATATATTGTATACAGAGGTAATATATATTTATTATTATAAAGTGCCAGATCATTGACGATTCGCATCACGCTAGCTCCCGATCGTATTATAATATGAGTATTGTCTTCTGTTTTATATTAATGTGTTCAGGCCTTGACCGAATACGTACACGCGTTATGGTATATATAACACGGTTTATAATGATACGTAGCAAACCCGAGCACGTTCTATGGGCCAATATATGTGCATTATGGGTTTTGATGGGTATTTTTCATTGACGCGAGTGTTATCAAAATCCATCGCGTACACGTCCATTATTCAAATAATATATAACAAATTATAATAGTTTTATTTCCGTCAGTTAAATTCGACAATCACCTTGCCATAGCCCACGTCCCATCGATAACCTTTTACTCGCACTGTACGTGTATATCAAATTATATGGTTTAAAACAATATTGGGTAGTGAATATAATATAATATACCTAATAGTTTGACCAACTGCAGCGCAATAGGTTTTGGAGCTACGTGTCTCTGCAGACGCGTTTGCTCGCAGTTATTTGTATTTGTACACGCAATACCGTTGTGTACAGGTATTGTTCACTTGCCGACTTGCTTATTATTGGGTTTAAAACATGTATTATCGTGATTAATGACGGGAAAAAAACGCGACGAAAATCATTATGAAAAATTAAAACAGTTAAAACAATATTATGAAACAGTCGTAGACCTGTGCACATCTGCACAGGGCAAGAGCCCGTAAAAAATTTTCTTTTTATTAAATGTAATCACTGTATAAGAATATAATATTATTACCTATATAATACGTATTGGCCGGTTCATTTGCAGTGCTAAATATCTCAGCTCTCGTCAGTTCTTATGTGATATAGCCATCGTGAAAATGTGCAATATATTATATTATTATTATTATGATTATCGTTATTTCGCTCGATGCGTGTATTATATATATGAGAATATGTGAGACTCGTTGTACTGCGGCTTTTTAATATAATAATAATAATAATATAATAATATAATAGTATAATACCGAACGGACTACTAGTATAGGTATATAGGTAATGGGTGTATGTCGAGGGGCGATTTATTTCTTAAAAACTGTGCCCGAGACTAAATATGCGCATGCATTTGTCTGACGAGGGGTTAAGGTGGTTTTTTTTTTACTTCCGAGCAATCGCTCGATCGTATATAATGCCGGTGCAGGTATACCGTATTACATAGGCGCGTCTGCGAGGTGAATTTTTTTTCCAACTTTTTTGCAATTCGTACATCTTCATTCACAATGCCTATGCGCACAGCCCTCCGATAAAAATGACTTGGCCGCACATATTATACATAAATACGTGGGAATAACGGGGTAGCTCGTGTAGGTACGGTGCAGAGACAGCGGCGGCGATCCGAGCCTGGTGGGTGCGGGAATTATTTGTATATATATATTATTGGGTATTTAGTAAGTACATATTGTACTATTTCGACATTATACGATGTACAATATATACTTATACGGTATAATAATATATTATAATAAATATATAAAAAATGTACATTTTGATATTCGTATGTGTATCGTATTGTGTAGTATAAAGGCATGCAAAATCGCAAAAAGGATTATAAATAAAGGTCAACAAAAAGCGCAGCCGTTGTGCAAGATGTGTCTTGCGTTTCGATATGGCTGCAGATAATGTGGTCATTATAATACGCGTCATATAATAAGAATAATAAGATAATATTTAGCATTAGGTAGATATATATTCACGAAATTTGTATACGATTTATGTGATTTGTGCGTAACGGATCAGAAACTGTAGAACGTATATATTATAGGTAGTTATGTTATAGTTCGGAAGGAGATATACATACATTTTAAGAATATAGAATATTATATAGGTGCACAGTAATAAAGTAAAATCGATTATAAATTCATTTTCAAAATTTAAAATATATTAGACAAATACACACATAATTCAGTACATGTGTATGTTCTATTATTCATAGCATTCACTTAAAAATTCCTGGCTACATACGGTTATATTCCTTCTGTGATGATATAATATATTTTATATAATTACATGTATTATATTTTTTACTTTGTAGCCTTTAACTGTACTACATCTGTTCTAATTGAATTGCAAAATACAATTAATAATACCAATTGTAATACACGACTTTAGTTTTATAGATTTTAAAATATAAATCTCAGAAATTCAGAACAAAATATTTATCTATTCTGAGATAAAAACAAAGATGAGCTCAACTATATTTTAATAATTTGTATGTAAATAGAATATATTTATATAATAGAAGGTCAAATAAATGAAATAAGTATATAATAGAGTCCAAAATTATTATTTGACAGATTTAAAACGACAAAAAATTATATTTATTGAATTGTCAACTATACAGACCAGCCTTATTACTTCTGTGATATTTCGAAATCGTGCAGTCGGCCAACGCATATACTACGATGGCGTAAAACGCGTTGTAAACTAGAGTGATAGTTTAAAAGATAATATAATTTCAATTATACTATGTAACATATACTATGATTATTGTTTGTTAATATTTTGGCACCGATGTTCGTTTTGTTATTGGATACGAATATTGTATGCAAAATGTTAATTGAGCGTCTCTAGGCCAAACGGACGGTATAAAACGTACCTTCCGACCAGTGGTCAGTATCAGTCTTCTGTCCGTCTTCAGTCGTACATCTACACATCCATTATTCTCCGAAGAAACTCAAGTCCACCCACCAACAAAATCATCATGCAATTCCAAGTAAGTCTAAAGTCATATTTTAAATTACACACGTCGTGTAATATTATTCGTCTGAAACATTTTTTTTTTTTTTGTCATTTCGATATACCGTCAAAATAATAATATACTTTTTCATTAAAAAATAGTTTTCAAGCAATTTAAGATAGTGTAATATTGTAAACACAAGCTAATGACCTAGTAGTAAACAGCCATTGATTTAATAACCAATAACTTACATTAATATATTATATAATACGTTCATCATTTTCCTGAAGGTATCTTTCGCTCTACTCGCCATGGTCGTTTGCTTCGCCGCCGCCGAAACCAAGACATCGTCATCGACTCAATCAGATGCCGACCGAAGCAAAAGAGAAGTACTCGCTCCGCTGGTCGCTTCGCCTTATGTGGCCCCAACATACGCCGCACGTTACGTAGCTGCATCTCCTTACGTGGCCGCATCGCCTTACGTGGCCGCATCACCTTACGTAGCCGCACGGTACGCAGCCACCCCATATTCTGCTGCAGTGGCTTCGCCATTCTTCTCCTCTTACTCCGCTTATTCCGGCTACCCATATGTGGCCAAGACCTTGGCTTCCCCGTACACAGCTGCTTACTACGTATAAGAGAACCTTTAGATCAGCCACCCGAACCATGTTACCGACCTCAAATGGCTTGGATAAGACGAGCACTTATTTTTGTTTAATTTATATTTATAGTAGTAATATTATCTTGTACGATGATATTTTATAAAACTCTTTAAAAAAAAAACGGTGAAAAAATATTTCTATAAACCTACTCGAAATTGTTGTATGTTTATGCGAATAAAAATTGAATTTATCAAATAATAATTGTTGTGGTTTATTTGTTATTTATATTGTCTATGATTACTGTATCATCTAGTTTATCATGAACTACAGGCCTTTAAGACTGTTCTTAAAATATTATTTTGACGAGAATGTAGTTGTTAATTTTTATTTGTGTACCAGCTGTCCAAACCGGGCATGCATTGGTTATTCGGCGGTCATTTCATTGCTATGTATAGAAGTAGAGAGTATTTCATCTATAGGGTTGAGATGTGATTTAATTATAGGTACAGTATTTTCAGTTTAGTATACAATTGATTTATTCGAATTTCGAATCATAAGTTATAAGTTATACCTATCTTATAAGTTATAAGTTATAACTTATAACTATCAACAAATTAGATATAAATATTCAGTCATATAACAGATAAAGTAAGTATAAAAGACACTGTACTGCTATGCTCTAGTATATATTGCGTTCTCGTAAATATTCTGCAGACAAAAAAAAAAAATGCATTTGGTAACAATTGAAAAAACTATGGGTAGTTCATCAGGGGAGGCAATAGTGAGCCCTGAGTCTCAGCTAACTGTTTTATAGAGAAATTAAGTAGGTACTATAATTATAGTTATTCCAATCAACTTAAGAATATTATAATTCAATAATATAATATACATTTTAAAATGCAAAAGCTTTTTGTTATTATATGTGTATTGTGTATATTATTATAATGACAAAATAAATTTATTTTATCGTATATAATATTAATTATAATACTACATAATATATATTTCGTCACTATTATCAAAAAACATGACGAAGATATTCGTGAAACGATAGAACGATCTCGACGAAAGCCGAAGAGTGCCGAGAAGCTAGTAATATTTAGCCTTAGACAAGTTGGGCGACCGTATGATTATAAAATATATCATGGTAGAGATAGAAGTCAAAATTGTTTTATGAAATGGGACTAACGATTTTTTTAAAAAGACATAATTTATTAACAGTTTTATTACTTGTCCTAACTCAAAGGGATAAAAATAAGAGTAGTCGAGTAGGTAACGCTGTTCTATATTATATATAGGTATAGAGTGAACTTTGGACATAGAGTAGGTCTCTAGAATGGATACATTAAATTTTAATGCAATAATAGGTATCATTGTATGCGAAAAACGATTTAAAACGGAGATGATTTGCCAGCCTAAGATCCGTAAAATTGGAACCCCTCTTTTTATGCTATTGACTTCAAACCTGCTCCAATATTTTGCTATAATTAAAATTTCAAAAAAAAAATTTATTTATTTAAGAATTTTAAATTTTTAGATACGTATTTTGTTGAACATATTTTTTAAAACAATTCAAAAAAAAAAAAAAATTAATAAAATCTGACCAAGTTAGAGCAAGTCATGTTTTTGAATAATTGTTAAATAACAATTTTTTTGAAAAAAAAAATGAATATTTTATGCCATTCAATCAGAATTTTCATACTTAGTACTATAAAAAAAATCCCCGTTTCACATTTTCCATGGAGATATTAAGGGTGATACGAGAGTTTTGGAACACACTGTATATAAAATATAACACTATAACAATAATTTATAAAGCTAATTAAATTTTAATTATAATTACAATGATGCATCATGACCTTGCAATAATGCTAATTGCGATTCCATCAGACGTCCTGTTTTCACTTTGGCAATCGATATTTTTTCACTTTCTATGAAGTATGAAACGTTTTTAAAAATGCTTCCTTATAAAATCAAATTTCAAAAGTATAAGTACTCGTATATACTGAAAAACACTTAATAGATATGTGACATTTTTTTGATATTTTTGTGTATTGTATTACACTTACACTTAGGTACCATAGATTATGAACCATGACATATTTTGGTTATTTAAATATACAATATATTATAATATTATCTTAAATTCAAAAAAGATACATTACTAATAAATATTAAATCATACGTAGGTACCTAAAATACCTTTTTGGAAATTTACAAATTCACTATTCTTGAGATTATATATTTTTCCTTTAAATTTTTTTCTTTGACAAATTTATCAATTAAATCATCAAAATTCAAATTCGACAGCAAATCCACTCTAATATTCAATACAGCAAACTATTGCACGCAATTTTTGTTACAACTTACAAGTGTATATTGGTTCATATTGTGCAAATGAGTATAATAATATCTAAGTAGGCAAGTATAACTTTTCAATTTTGAAGAAATAGAAGTGATCGTTAAATTGTAATTATAAACTATATAAATGAAATTTATGCATAAAAATAATTTTTCTAATAAAAAAATTCGTAATATTTTATTTCGTCAAATCAAAAATACTTTTTTTCTAATCTTGTAAAAAAAAAAAAAAAATATTGAATTCCCTGCCCTCAAAATCTCCGAGCCTATAGTAACTGTGTCTAAATATACTTCTGATTATGAATATAGTATTTTATTTTAATTTAATTTAATAATTTAGTAACAATTTAAAAATTTGTCAAACGCATACACTTACTATAAGATTGGATTTTAAAAATCGTGAAAGTTAAAATCTTTCTTAAAATAATTAAGTTGTATACTCATATTTACAAGGTTTTGAAAAATTTTATTTTATTATAAAAAATTTTGGTCGACATGTCAAAATATGATGGGTATTAATGTAGGTATTGATAGTCATTATAGATAAAATACAATTTTACATTTTACGCATAGTCCATAATACCTAAATACCCCTATTATGATTAGGTCTATGATTTTACGCCAAAAACAAAAAAAAAAACGTTTGATTCCAATTTACATAAAAAATATACATATTATTTTAGATTCTGAACGAGTTAATGAATGTATTGATCGAGAAAAACAACAAAAAAAAAGTGACGGAAAAACGAAAATTGTTTTCGACCAAATCGATGTTTTTAAATAGTAGTAACTCAAAAACTTATCACTGTAAATACTTGAAATCTTCACCAAATATTTATATTAGTGTTATTTATATACAATATACAGTTAAATTTACAAAATATTTTGACTTTTTTAAGTTATTTATAGACTACTGAAATTTTCGATTTTCTGAGAATTTTTTTTTGAAATGTCGATAAAATTTTTTTAGCAGAATCAAAATACTTGAAAATTAATACAAAGTTTCTCATAAGTCATAAGTTATTCTTATAGTGATTAAAAAATTATAACAATACATAGGCACAATTTTTTTTTATTAGCATTTGAAGTTCAAATATTGACAAAACTTCGTCAAAATCATGAATATTTGCAAATTATTTTGTAAGTATAATTCATAAAATTTTTCATAAGTAGCTAAGAGTTGAAAATTTAATACAAGATTTTTCATAAGTTTAGCTTACCATAATTATAAAAGAACTAAAATTTTGGCATATTCAGGCCATTAAAACATAAACCACCTTTTTCACCAACCACTGGAAATTATACCTTAGACTGACAGATCATCTTCGTTCAGAATCGTTTTTCGTATACAATGATACCTATCATTCGATTAAAATTTAACACTACTATAATATTTAATAATGATCCACACGGCACCTAATGTACAACACTTCTTCAGATCCCACTTATTAGGGTTATTTTTTTTTTGTTTAGGTACATGGATTTCCTAGCTTAATTTTTCATCTAGATGTAGTCCCAGATATTTCACTGATTCGTCCTCATTGTTTCATTGGATTTCTTGGTTGTTAATTTGTATTCGAGTTGGATTTATAATTTATGTAAAATTTTATTTTATTATTTATAAAAAATGATTGGTATTTAGGATCTCAATGCTTAAATTTTTAATGTCCAACTTATACCAAAATGTCAAAATATAATTTATGTCGTAGTATATACATATATATCAAGGTTATTATGACTTATATTTAAGCCCTTTATAATATAAAATATAAATCGGTGTTATCAAATTATAAACATTTAAATATATTGCAGTTAAATAATTTACTGCTGATTATGCTGATACGAGTGATCTGTAATAACTAATAAAACATTACCTCGTATTTCGAGCATAAAGCGCATTTTAAACTAATGTAACAATTTAAAATATATGATTTCAATTACACTATGTGTCTATGTAACGTTGTATGATTTTCGTTGATTAATATTTTGGCACCAGTATCGGTTTTGTCATACGAATATTGTATGTAAAATGTTAATTAAGCGGCTCTAGGCCAAACGGACGGTATAAAACGTACCTTCCGACCAGTGGTCAGTATCAGTCTTCTGTCCGCCTTCAGTCGTACATCTACACATCCATTATACTCCAAAGAAACTCAAGTCAACCTACCAACAAATTCATCATGCAATTCCAAGTAAGTCTAAAGTCATATTTTAAATTACACGTCATAATATGTAATATTATTTGTCTGAAATTTTTTTTTTAAATATTAAATAGTTTTTAAGCAATGTAAAATAATGTAATATTGTAAACTTAGACTTATGACCTAGTAGTTGAAACTTGTATTCCTGAATAAAAAAATACATATATATATATATATATATACATTGTATACAGCCATCGATTTTATAATATAATATAATTTGTTTATTGTAAAATCAATTTTATAGTACAGAACTCCAGCAGTTAGGTATCTATTCGAGTAGGTAAATAACAGTGGTACAAGTACTGTATATAAGGCGGTTATGTGATTTAATAACTAATAACTTACATTAATATATTATATAATACGTCCATCATTTTCCCGCAGGTATCTTTCGCTCTACTCGCCATGGTCGTTTGCTTCGCCGCCGCCGAAACCAAGACATCGTCATCGGCTCAATCAGATGCCGACCGAAGCAAAAGAGAAGTACTCGCCCCGCTGGTCGCTTCGCCTTATGTGGCCCCAACATACGCCGCCGCCGCACCTTACGTAGCCGCGTCTCCATACGTGGCCGCATCTCCTTACGTGGCCGCATCGCCTTACGTGGCCGCTCGGTACGCAGCCGCCCCATATTCTGCTGCAGTGGCTTCGCCGTTCTTCTCCTCTTACTCCGCTTATTCCGGCTACCCATACGTGGCCAAGACCTTAGCTTCCCCGTACACAGCTGCTTACTACGTATAAGAGAACCTTTAGATCAGCCACCTGAACCATGTTACCGACTTCAAATGACTTGGATAAGACGAGCACTTATTTTTGTTTAATTTATTTATAGAATTAATATCATCCTGTGTGATATTTTATAAAACTCTTAAAAAAACAAAAAAAACAAAATTTCTTTGTACCTTCTTGAAATTGTTGTAATATGTTAATGCGAATAAAAATTTAATTTACCAAATAATAATTGTTGTGTTTTATTTGTTATTTATTATCCGTGGTTATTGTATCATTTAGTTTATCATAAACCACGGGCCTTTAAGGCTATTCTTAAAATTATTAACGGACCCTCTTTGGTACCATTTTTTTACTTTTCATGTTTTTATAACCATAATGATAATAATTATTTTATATCACAAATTACATTTGTATAGATATAACAAAATATACACATTCATAATTGTATCATGTTACTTATTGACGTGTGTTATGTTAACCCTCAGGGGGCAAGAGCCGCTGATGTAGATTCAATTTTATATCTATTTCATATTTTTCGAATACTATATTCAAGATTTTAACCTTAGGATATATATTTTATTGTTTTAATGAATCAGAAACTAACTTTTTTGAATTTTTATTTAGATATATCAACATCTTGTTAAAAGAAAATTTGTATTTTACCACAAGGATACATGACACTCTTTAAATGGTATAAAAATTGAAATAATTGAAAATATGATACTTAAGTAGAATTAAAATCAGTATTTATTTTGAATAAATTCATTTCTGCAGAGGAAAAAGAAGCATGTCTACTTCATAAACCGCTCTACATTATATTTTATTAAAAATATTAACTTTTTTTTTATTTAAAAGGACAACATATTATACTTATTAAAATTTACTAACTTCGTTTTAAACTTTTTCATAATTCAAATATTTGTTTAAAAAATATTATAAAATCTTATAATTCGTGAATAAACCAATAGTTATTATATATTAATTATAATTATCTATTATAGATTTATATACGTATTGCTTAGTTAACATTCAAGAATAAAATAACTACAAGCCCTAATAGGTCAGGGAAACGGTTCTAGGGCCCATCTTTATCTCCAAAATATATTTTTTTAATTTTTCAAGTAAAACAGCATTCAACACGGTTTTAAAAAAAGTTATTTTAGTGGGTTATTAGGAAATTAATAATAATGTACCTAATAAAAATTCTGTAGTAACCAATACAGGGTCTTCTTTTAATATACATAAAATATGGATAGTAAATAATTACATAATTATTAATTTATAAAGTCATAATACATATTTCTTATATAGGTAGTATTATTGTATAATTTTGTCTTTGAAATGTAGTGATATAATTTTTTTGAAGTTAAAATTGAAAGGGCTAAGGAGGCCTACTACATTGATAATGACTTGAAACCAAATTGATCCTTAATCCGGGCTTAAATAATCATAATATAATATAATATGTAAACATTGTAAACACCAAAGAGGCATAATCTGTATTGGTATAAACTTATATCTTACAATAGATGACGTATACCTTTCGTACTTACAGGGGCAGCATATGCAGCAAATACTACATATGAATATTTTTTTGATAGCTAAGTTACCGACTATATTATTATCAAATAATACTTAATAGTTAATAGTATATTATTTTACTTATACGTACAATTTTGTTGGAGCATTATAGAAATACTTTATCAGTTATCACAAAGAAAGTTATCAGACGACTGGATTGTATAGTATTTTAAAACCAAAAATAATAAATATACAATATATTTTTCACGATACCTATACGGCTATACCTATATATTATGTAATATAAAAAGTACAAAATACCTAGGTATGCACTAAAGTTAGATAAAGATGCCAACTAAAATCTTAGTATTATAGAATTCACTGTAATTTAACTTTTGTCTTCACATAAACCATCTTTAAGTATTTTGAGTAAGGAACAGGAGTGCAAAAATAAAAATACTTCAGTGTCTACAATCTACATACCTACTTTTCAAAATAAATCAAAATAACAATTTATTAATACACATATATATGTATAACCAAATAGGAATTATTAGAATTTTGACAATTGGTATTCCTCATAAGTTTTATTAATGGAAATTGAAAAAAAACAATTTAACGTTAAGCCACGTGGGTTTTTTTTTTGAGCAATTGAAGATTTAATTTTTGATAAAATTAAATATTTAAACGACAATTTATTGCGAGTTGTTAAGAATGAATTCGACACCTCGATTCGTATTTCGTCTACTTGTTGCTACAGTGGCCAAAGGAGTTATTTTACCGCACGATGGAAAACCTATCTCTACATCACCTTTACCTAGGTACCTATCAGGCATTCTAGACTTAGAAGAGTACTGTTTTCTGAAAAAAACTTTTCTCCACTGACTTCCATTCGTCCAACCGTGGTAGCGCTCTACACGAACGTCATGACTCATGAACCAAGACGAGCGGTTATCTGGTAAAACGGTAATCGGTGAAACTCCAATTCGGGTTGAGGTCTACAACGCTACCTATATAGACTGAAGCAAAAATCGAGTCTTCCCCCACCCAAAAAACAACAACAAAAAACGTCATTGGCTGCTAGTACAGTGTTGCAAAATTAGACATTAAGAAAGCGTATTGAAACAACGGCTATCGAAAAAAAACTATCGAACGAGACGACTCGATAGCGCCCGAAACTTTTTAAAAAGATCGACATTGCGAACCACCGCTTCTCATTCTATAACGGCCAGGATTTTCAAAACGATTATACTCGGACGAGAGATTCAAAACGTACGTCCGACGTCGAAATTTAATAATTCGAAATCGGAATCGTTGCGACCGTACCTATAATAACCGAAACCGAACGCGGTCGTCCATCGTCGGGTCCACGGTCTTCGCAGCGAGGGGGACTGCGCGATCCAAGGCGACTACTCAGACTTCCAAACCGTTTCAAAATCGTTATAAAACCATGTTCCCCCGTTTAAATATTGTTTTTTTATTACCGTCTGCCGGTAAAACACCGACAAACAAAAAACGTCTACGTCGGCCTCGACGGACGCGGTGATTTTTTTCCCCGAGCGAGACGTCACCGCGTGCACACTGCGCGACGGACTGATATCGTTATTGCCCAACTCGTCCCGCGATAGGCGGTTGATAGTGGCGGACCGACGCTCGGGACACGTCACGGCGACGCCATAGCGCCCGACCGGAATCGCGGCCGATACTTTGCTATCGTCTTCGCCGCCGCGCCACAGTCGCCCCAGCCATCGATTAATAATAGTAATAAATGATATTGTTATTAATCATTCCGATTGATGATGTTTTCCGATATCGTCTACCGTAGACCGCGCGATACTATTATTACTATTATTATTTATTATTATTATTAGTGCGTTATTAACATTATTATTATTATTATTATTACTATTATTATTATCGTCGTCGTCGTACGGGTTGCGCGGATCACATGGTTTAAGTTCCACAACGATAACGGTTATCATAATCGTCTGTCGTGTCCATTACGGTGTTGTGTCGCTGCGGCGTCGACGGCGGTGTTGTTGTTGTTGTGCGTTCCGTTGCAGTAGCGCAAACCGTGCTCCGAGTTTTGTTGTCGTCGTCGTCGTCGTCCGTTCGGCGTTCGTTCCGCGCGTTCAAAGTCCGTTAAAACCGTCACGACCGTTTCGTCGGCGTCGCGCCCGACAAACAGAGTGGTCCGTGTCGTCGTCAGCAGTGCGTTCGTCGGTGGCGTCCGTCGTCGGGGTCCGCCGCGGACGGCGTCGTTGCCGCGACGATCGTCGGCAGTTTTCAACAAACGTACTCGTCGGGGGCGGCACTCGCACAACAAGTGGCCGACGACATCCGGTGCGCGGATCACGTCCTCTCGTTGAAACACGGTTAGACACTACAATTTTTAACAGTGTACCTACCTATCGTTTTGTAATTAATAATAATTGTCGTTGCGATGTCGACGTGGACACTGGGCTCTAGGACCTGGGGGTGTAACGATATCGTTAGGTAGTAGTAGGTGATCTGCTGAGAACGTTTGACCGCGTTCCTCGGCTGTGCGTCTGCTCCGATGGTGTGAAGCGATCGAACCGTGTCCGTCTGTTGATTCGGGTCGTGCGTTGGTCGATTGGTCGTGTGGTGTTGATATAAGATGTGAGATGTTTGTCAGTGTCTTCGGTTCGTGTACCTACACCTAAGTGTTCTGATTAATCTGTCTCGTATCGACGACGACATATGTATTCGGTTATTGTGTTTATACACAAGACGTATTATAATTGTCTACCAGTTACTTTTCATTTAAGTGTACCGTGATGCTGCTTGGCAATTAAAATAGGTTTAATTTATTAGGTACCCGGTTTTATTTTTCAACCAATAGTTTACAGTTGTCACGTATTAATGTATTTTTGATTCAACTATCTGTATACTGAAATGACTGGTTTACTATATTGTGTTCAAGTAAGAAACCAACATTTACATTTCACTATGAACAATTACATGTTTATAATAACTGTTTAGATAAGTTGATTTATTCAAACAAATCGACAACTGTAAATAAAATTATCCAAATACTCATCTACATAAAGTAATATATTATATTGAGTTTGCATAAAGATATTATTTATCTGAATTAACATGCTTAATAGTTTAGACTGTATATTTACTATAAATAATGTTCTTTATACATTTTTACAATTGAAATATATATTATGAAGATATTAAAATAGTTTAAGTACCAACTCTAGAAGTTCACTAATAGTGGGTCACGACTCACAGCCCGAAAGTGGGTCACAAATAAATTTTTAGTGGGTCATTAATTTTTTTTTTTGTCATGTTAAACAGTTAAAAAATGTTAATAAATAATTTACGTATCTATAAAAGGTTTTGAATTTATATTCTTCATTTAAGAGTATTCATTTATTTTCAGTAGGTAGGTAATTTTTATCCAAAATAAACAAATTATCAAATCCTTAGAAATTAGGTTTGGTTCAACTTTGGGTCAATATATTTAGTACTATATTATATTGGTACCTATATAATTAAATTGTGATATTTGTTTACAATACCTATTGTTGCCTATAATATTGTAATAGTACATTAAAACCACGTTGTATAATCCTATTAAGTAAATATTTAAATGCAAATTCAGATTAATAAAACTGTATGTCAGTATGTATAGTTATTATCCTGTATAACCTATCACTTAATAACTAATAAGTAATAAAAATAAAATATCTTTTGTTTTAAACAATAAATTATTTGATTAGTGTTTACTAAATACATGATTTATCACTATACATTCATTCTCATTTCTCATCTAATTTATATGCTTCAAAATCATAAAAATATTGCAATTTCATTACTTGGCTACGGTAATTTTATTACTTGGATTTAAATAAGTATAGGTATATCATGTTATTAGTTATTAATGAGTAATAACTATTTAACTATTTAATTTCATTAAACAAGTCATAATTAAGTGTACCTGGTTATTCTATATTTCGTTTTGTTAAATTGTTAATTTTTAACTGTAGTTATGGAAATAAACATTATTCCAATAATTATTGACTTCTAGTACTTCATTTTGTTACTGATATTTATTAATTTTTGTTCCTACACTGCATTACACTTTTATTCAATTTATTATTCATTACCTACATGACTTTCATGTATGTTAAAATTATTAATTAGTAGAATTGTTATTTTAAACTATTTTTGTTTTATGGTAAGAGGATAATAAAGTAGTATTTAATTAGTGTCTATATTTATTGATTATTAATTCTAAAAAAAAATATTGGTTTGTAATTTTGATATCACCTAATTATTTAATTACTGTTTAAGATTTATAAAATATTTTTTATTTTCCCTAATAATTATCTAATACCTAATAAATATAAAATATAATATATAGGTAACTGAATGTTAATTACATATCAAAAATATAATATAAATATATGTTTACCTAGATATTTTTTTATTTAAAAATACATGGTAGTCTTAGAAATATTTTGGTACTCAAGATGACCTAAAAATACACTATATCTTACC
Organism: Aphis gossypii; assembly: GCF_020184175.1. NCBI lineage: Eukaryota > Metazoa > Arthropoda > Insecta > Hemiptera > Aphididae > Aphis > Aphis gossypii. The sequence goes on along the minus strand of NC_065532.1, from coordinate 21,171,342 downwards.
ATAGAAAATAAGAACAAATACTGCTTATACTAAAGATTAGCTAATGTAATTTAAATTAAGTGCACTATTTTTACTAAACTATACAGTATACGTCTAGATCAGCAGTTTTCAAACTTTTATTATACACGGCACACCGTAAACTTAAAAAAATGTTCACGGCACACTGACCTTTTATAGATGAACAAAATTGTTTTTAATTAATTATTAATTTATTTTCTTATATCACAATTTAATGCAATCAGTAATTTATGGAATAACCGCGGCACACTAAATGGATACTCGCAGCACCCAGTTTGAAAACCACTGGTCTAGATGCTCATAATGGCAGGATATATCTTATAAGTACTTGCAAAACCTAAATAATAATTATAGAACCTATTTAATTAATGGCTCGATTAATGGTTATTGAAATTAATAAAAATAAAGAAACAAATAATGTAAAACATACCCAGATTTGATAAATAAAACAATATTTATGAGAACATGTACCTAGTATATGCATTTTTTATGACTTAAAAATCATACCCAACATATTAATTTGCTATTGTTTACTTATTAAACAATTTTTATAAGAAAAATCATTTATTTGTTGTTTTACATAATAGCGAGCATGATAGGTACCTACTCTAAAGGCTGAAATTAAAATAATTAAATAGTATTGATTTTAAAATATAAATAAGTACCTAAGTGTTTTAAGTATGTAGCTCACATTTTTATTGAATCTTTAGTTACTCCTACCAAATAAAATACATTTTATCTATAATATATGTTTTTTTTTAGTTAAATAATATTTGTATAAGTTCTAGTAAAATCTCAGTGTAAAAATATTAAATTTGTTGATTATCTATAAGTAAAGTTTGTCATTACAATTATAGTATTTTCTTTTTTTACAGTGCATGAGGTCTCAAACTGGAAAGAAGCCATTTCCATGTAAGGTTCATTCAAATTTTTCATGGTTAATGTCAAATTTAAATGTACACATGAGTTCTCGCACGGGAGAAAAACCATATACATGTGAGATCTGCTCAAAATCATTTACTTTAAACCAGCAACTCATTACTCACATGAGGTCTCACACTGGAGAGAAGCCTTTTTCATGTGAGGTTTGTCTAAAACCTTTCTCTACAAATGGCAATTTAAAAATACACATGAGGTCTCACACGGGAGAGAAACCATTTTCATGTGATGTCTGCTTAAAAACGTTTACCTTAAATCAGCAACTAATTACTCACAAAAGGTCTCACACTGGAGAGAAGCCATTTTCTTGTGAGGTCTGTCTAAAATGTTTTTCTACAAATGGCAATTTGAAAGTTCATATGAGGTCTCACACAGGAGAAAAACCGTTTTCATGTGAGGTCTGTCTAAAATCATTTACTCTTAACCAGCAACTAATTACTCACATGAAGTCGCACACGGGAGAGAAATCATTTTCGTGTGAGGTGTGTCTAAAATCATTTCCTGTTAATGGTTCATTAATCAAACACATGAGAGTCCATGCAGATAAGAAGCCGTTTTCTTGTGATCCATGTAAAAAATGTTTTCCCCAAAATGGTCAGCTTGTACCACATACAAGAATTCCAGAGGACCCAAGGATGCTAGAGGATAATGCTAATTGTATGATGTCGACTTACAAAAAGTCCTTTAATTTAAACAGTAATATTTATTAAATGACTGTTCAAAACAATAAATTGTCTTAAATATAAGTTTTTAACATTTAATAAAAATAACTTTTGATGCTTAAATATATGTTTATATTTATTTATTAATTTAAAATAATTTGCTAGTGCAAATAATCTATAATAACAATATTGTTATACTCAATACATTATATTATTTTTACATTTACATTTTTTTTTTTTTTTTTTTTTTTGAACTATTTGCTTACACAATTTAGTACTATTGATATTATATTTTTTGAGTTAGAGTTATATGACGTGAATGCATTTTTAATGAATTGTAATGATACAATTATTTTAAATATTTAGTAACTTACGTCCTTCGCTGGGCTTATATAACCCAAAGTTGTAATCATCGCAGTTCATCTTGGCTTTTGGATTACACTATTTGTGAGGGTTAGTTCTTGGTGGTATATTATTGTGTGTACCTAATGTGAATAAAATATATTGAAGATAAATACTTGATGGTTTTCTCATTTTTATTCAAATTTTAATGTGATCATTAAATATGACAAAAGCAATCTATCCTTAATGAACGGTCAAAAGGTCAATATGAACTGCATAGATTATAATATCTAATATGACGTACTTACTGCTTTGGTCTTAGATAATACTTCTATAATATGATCTAAGACATATTGTATTTATTGTAATTAAGTTAACCACTGCGTAAATCTATTCATTTAGTAATAACTAATTTTGGAACGCATTATTTTAGATAGAATGTATTGCTGTGAACATATACAGAGAAAATATTGAATTCATGATAGTTATAATGGTTAGTATTTTTATATTATTGTAGAAAAATCAAAGTGATATGCGATGTCATATAAGTATTTACTATAATCAGTTTCCAACACTGGTGAAATACGCCGAAAATGTTTTGTTTTTAATACATTGTAATGTTGTATATTTTTTTTTACATCAATGTAATAATATATTTTCTCAAAAAACTAAGATCTAAAATAAAGATATCCCATTTTATTGTAAATCAAACTTACTCAATGTGTTATAAGTATTTAATATTTATGATCATTTTTGATTAAATTATAATATAGATGCCAATTAAAAATGTACGTATCACTTAAAATACTACTCTTCGATTTTTTATTTTTATCGTTTTAGATTTAAGCTGAATGAGAAATGTATTGGTTTTACAATGATGTGTTATTTTATTTTTATTAAGAACTCGATCTCAAGTATTACAGTATCTATAGAAAAAACAAGTCTTCAAATAGTTCTTTGTAAGTGGTAACAACATTTTATACCAGAAATTTCATATAACTGACTTATATATTTGTTCAATGTTCATATTAGTTTCTTACAGCATAATCACATTTTTAACAAAATTTTGTATAATCTATTATTTTGGTATTAAAAAGAAAATAATAAGACATTAAATGTTTGTCAATTATTAATTTTATTTATACATGAATACATTTTCAAAATAATTACAATTTTTGTGTTGAGAATAGTATTTAAAAGATTACACAAATAGGTATTTAAAATGTATTTTTAATAATTTCATATTTACATATTCGGAAATTATTATGAAATTTTTATCAGTGTTGAATTTTGTTTCAATTAACTACCATCTTTTTATTCATATAGTCCTTAAATTTGGACGTTGGTTGATAGTTGTACAATTTATTGTAGGACTACTAATATTCTTTAAAGTTGACCTGATTGTGTTTGTGAAATTATTATTCATTTTATTTTAACTCTTTTATTGATTTTTAAACTCGTTATTAGTTTGTGTGGTTTGAATTTGGGATAATTTTGAAAAATTGCTATATACGAGTATTTGGGCAATTTAGTATAACTAACGTCTTTAGGAAATTGATTTTAAAACAGTAATGTGTTAAAGTGACCTTTTTTTATATTCTGGTATGCGTTTAGATAATATTTCATTTATCCATTTCCTTCTCATTTTAACAGATTTGGGACTGTCTATTAATTCCACAAGTATGATTATAAATGGTTTGTTTATTTGCGATAAAAATATCTTAATAATTTAAATGATAAAAATAATAAAAATTTAGTATTAATTAATAAAAAAATATGTTTCTTAACATTTTTATTCCCGGAAATGTCTTAAGTTTTTAACTTTAAAGTTTTAAATTTATATAAAATTTTCTATTGATTTAATATATTTTTAACAGTTTTATTTTTTATCGTTCTTTCCCAAACACATAAGAAACTCACCCAAACACATAATGCCCATTAGTTTGGACCTTAAAAAAAAAAAAAAAATTGAAAATGAGAAACGTTCACTTAGATTAGGTTAAGTTTATCTACTCTAACACAATATCAAAGAATTTCTTTCAGCCAGTCAAACATAATAATTTATTATCATTTATCAATATAATATGCGAATTAATACATTTACTATCAGTAATTAAAATTGAGTATAACGTTCAATCTATAACGGATTGTCATTTCGGCAGAATTTTACTCATTAAAATTGTTTTAAGATATCAGAAAATATAACAACTGAACATTTGGAAAAAATATTAATTGTTTTGTAAGTATAATGTACCTATATTGCCTATACGTAACGCCGCAACACGTTAAGTTTTTTTTTTTTTTAATAATGAAGTTAACAAAACGATTAACTGGCGTTGAGGGCTCAGTATATTGTTAATTATATCAAGCTTTATCAGTTGACACTTTATATTTAACCTAACCTCACCTTAACGCCGAATAATGATTTAACATTTTAGTATAAATTAAAAACTAAAAGCGTACTCTGAAGTGATCATAATATTCGTGTTGTAAATTAACAAAGTTTTTCATTAGCGAATAAACCAAAATTAAGATTCTCTATTTTATTGCAATTTAACAATTTTTTATACTTCTTAAAAATGTCTAACAATTAATATACTCTATGTATTGAATATGAAGGTAAATAAAAAATTGTTGTGGTAGGAAGAAATTTCAGGACGGGAGTTATAAATTCCTAACCCGACGTAAACGATTGGTTTATTAAGTCAAATGTTAGTAAATTCTATTTTAATTCTGTAAATATATTATTTATTAATAATATAAATGTATAATTGGTTTTATATTAAATATATTATTATTAAATAATGAATCTTACATTTATCTAACTTAACTTAGGTATTTCAAAATGATATGAAATAATCTATAAATTAAGGTTTATAGTTTATTTTATTGACAGGCTGTAGAATGTTTCGATTCGTTAAATTTCATTCAATATTTATGTTGGCACTATCTGTTCGATTACGATTATTCCTATATCCATCGAGTACGCTATAGAATACCATATCTACTAAACGCGATTAAATGTTATGTGATTTTCGAATTAATATACGAAAGAATAATTTTTCGCTTAAAACGGTTTTAAAAAAAAAAAAGTTCGGTTTATTCATATACGACATGGTTACATACCTACATCGGCCAGTGGCCACGCGACGGGTCACGAGTCACGACGCATAGTTTCCGTGACGATTGTCTCGGCGCATTGCAGTTGGATATACATATATTAATGTTCAACTTATTTAGTGTGCGTGATCCCGTCATTATATAATAATATCATCATCCACCGATTTCTATTGTTGCCGTTTTTTCCGCGTGTTTGTATAATTTTTGCGTGTCCGTGCACGGTTTACACACCTACCTATATTACTAGTTACCAGTATTGTAATATACGTGCCGTAAATCGCGATGTATTGTATAGTATGTGTGTGTGTTGGACGCGTTTGCACTATGTGTATACAAAAAAATCTACACACTAAAAATTATTGGTTTATTTGAAAACATTATTATAATTTGTATTTATAGAAAAAATGTACGACTAAATTAGTAGCCACTCCGCTGTACAATATAAATAGTTGGGTGTCGTTTATACAGTCGGTGCACCTGATTATTGCAGAGTAGGTTCTTGCCAAATGCGATTAAACTCGATCGATCGACAGTAATATTTCGTTATTGTGAATAACGAAAAGTGTCTTAAAATGAAAATTTTAATCAAATAAGTATAATTCTAATAAACATATTATACTATGTTCTAATAAAAAATAGAGGTAATAGTTATCCCTACAAAAAGTATTCCGCACGCCCCGCGAAAAGTTCCGATCAAGTCGTCGTGTACTCGGGTGTATCTATATATAGGTGTAAATAATGAAGTTGTTCGCGACCGTAACCGCGGCCAATTAACTCGGCACAAGTCAGACACTGTAATCCGCGACGCATCTGAGCGACTCGAGGGCGTAGATATCCGTCACGAACATCATTTATATGAGCTCGCGCGGCCAGTGGCCACCGCATTATGCGATTATTATAATATATACGCGATTTGAGATGATAATATATGGCCATTGGGCGCGTGGTCGACGGGCATAGGATCGTGACCGGTAACCCTGGTTTTTATACCGCTTGTCCGGGAACAGAAGGAATATAAATATTTAATATAGAAAAAAAATCGATCGCAATGCGTGTAACTACATTACATATTATACGGTTAGGTATCTATAGCATAAAACAAACGGTTTGGACATTGGAAGGAAACGTTTGCGTGCGTTTATCGTGTACGGTAGTTGTGTGTGTGTGTGTGTGTGTGTGTGTGTGTGTGTGTGCTCTGCCATGGTTTAAATAACGAAAAAATGGACTTTTGAGAGAATGACGTCTGTGGCGAGTGAAATCAGCTGGGCGCATGTAAACTAAATAGTTAGGTATGTCATATATGTAAACTAAAATGATGTGATATAATTTGTAAATATTTTAAGTCTTGTATTATTCCATTGGTGTACCTATTTATAGCAGCATCCTGTCACACTATCAGTTTTTTTTTTTTTTTTTGATTTCGAATTTCGAAACTGGCGGAGTTTACATTAGACCTTTTAATACCTTTTTATTTTGACCGATATTCTGGCGGAGTTTACAATCGCCCAATCAGCTATATGTTTAATAATATATATTATTATGATTTTATAACGGCGGTCACAAGCCGTTCAAGGTTAGGTAAGGTCAACTGCAGTTTGTTAAAATTTCCATAAGGACTTTTTACAGAATACTTATCGAACTACGCGTATACATTAATAATGACATGTTTCATCATCCTATGGAATTAATATTTCTTTCTTTTTTTTTCTCTAATACCCACATTATACAAATTACTTACCTAGCCGTTTATTTCATGACGACGCGACTCGACAGATTGTTTTTAATTCTTAATAATACACAACCACTTGGGGCAAACATGTTTTAAGGTCAAGGTTATTACTTGTTTTAGATTATACTGTTACAATATTACAAAATAATAAAAACTTTTAAGTGATACCACCCATTACGCATATACGAGGATACTCCGTTACACGGCGTACGTATCATTCCTGTAATACAGGTAAAACAATTTATCATTTCAAAAATTACTAAATTAGTTTGGTCTAATAATTCAATTTTAATAGATATGCCGTATAGAAGATATTTCCATCATAAATGATTATTACATTTTAAATGGTAATTATTAGTTGTTTCGTGTTTGATGAAAAGTACCTATCTATATAGTTTTCTTCGATAAAAAATTTAATCGATAGACGGTTATTGAGTTAAATAATTGTATAGATACTAATATAAAACAAATATAAGTGCACCTTCGAAGCGGCGTACCAAAAACGATGGTTATGAGAAGGATAAATAAGTATATAATTACTGCAGATTGCATAAAATCCTTCGCAGATGATACTATTATTACTGCCTATCTAGTTATTAGTCAATACGTCTTAACGTTATTTGATAGTGACGGTGATTTGTTTATGTTTTAATGTTAAAATACATATTATTATTGTATTAAATTTGTATTTAATATTATCTGTTCGTGTAGTTTGGAGAGAAAAACCAGATTTTCTGTGTTAGACTAAAGACACACGAGAGAAAGGATGCTGTATCATTATAATACTCGTATATATTACGGGTATATATATAGTATATACTATATATATATGTATATATACGTGATGTTTAACGACTTTTGACCGGGGAATGCCGCACGTTGCACACTTACACCGGACGCGCCTGCCGTACGACTGCAACACGCGTATATAGGTAGGAGGTACCTACGTGACAAGCGACTCGTGTACACTCGCGGTACGACTTAATGTATAATAATGTATTAACACCGTAAACCAGGTAAGTGATAGGTACTCGGCGGCCAATAAGTCCGTATGCATAATACATTAATATACGTATATTATATGTACCTGCATTTAGTATTCAATGCGAAAAGTCGAAAACGAGAAAAGACCGTACGGCGTTATAATGCCGACCGACGTGAGCGGATCGCGGGAAACGATTATAATATATTTATATTATACGTAGCTCCGTCGTCGAAGAAAAATTTTCGCCAAGACGTCGGACGAGATCGGTCGCCGACAGTGGACACGACAGCTGCGATATCCGCGAGATCGTTGTAATAATAATGATATTATATTTGTACGTTTAAGTCGCATGTGCACCGTGTCCGCCGTGCGCGGAAAGATTTATATAGAAGTTCTCGTCAGAAGTATCTGCACAAATGCTGAAATGTCCCCTCCTCTCAAGTCCGATTACACACGTGATATTGTGTGTACACACTTTTGCACTTGTTCGACAGTATAGGTACTATTATATAATATATATATGCTGCGATATCGCACGCGTACGAACGTGTCGCGTGGTCGTGCCACAGCTCAAGGCCTTTAATAAAGACAGTCAATATTATAATATAATATAGGCACATAATTATATTCCGTAGAAACGTTTGTGTATGCGACCTTATTATACGTTCTACGCGTCGGAGTGTACTCGTATAACGTTTTACGCGTGGCCGTTACTTAAAAACGTAGTTCTCCGTCGATGGGGGGGGGGGGGGCGAGATTTAAAAATTGTGCACCCTGTTTAGCTATGGTTTAGACATTTGTTTGCTAAATTAATGTTATCGGATCATATTCGAGGACATTTTTTTTAACGATTTCTTTTTCCAAGTAGTTATATAGGATAATATCAGCTATACTTTATAATGTATAAATAATATATATTGAAATGTGTAACTTATAAACTAATATAAAAATAAATTCCATACGACTGAATCGTGTATACGTATATTATATACTTATTATTAGGTTAAATAAATTGTAATGTTTAGCCGGCTATTATTTTTATAGCGAAATCGACGAGACAAACAAATATAATATACATTATGATAATATTAAGCAATCGTTAGGTATATATTGTATGTGTTGATATTTCAACTTATTATCTATTTAAACAAATTTTATGTCACACTACACTTAACAGTACACCTGGTAGACTCTTCATAGTACATGACCATGTTATAGTGTTACACATACTAATTGATCATACCTATTAAACGCAGCTGTAGGCGTTTAATATGGTTTACTATCCGTGCCCAAGTAAAACGTGGCTGTTGTCTATTAGGTTTTGGGCGACGAATAATATAAATATATAACTACCAATAAGATCATACTATTCGGGCGTTTACTTAATTACAATAGCAATTAAAAAATACAAAGTAACCAATAGTTAATCATAGATAATTATAATATATAGCCATGTTAGAGTTGGCACTCACAAAAATTCTGGGGATTTTTTTCTATTAAGTAATAATATTCTATTCTCTGGAATTTTTAAGAACGTCTGTAAGACGTACAATATAATACGTTTTACATTGATTACCTATATTTTAGGTTAATATAACCAATATACAATGTTTTAGAGATAATACAATGTTGTAAGGAGTGATACATTATAAATTTACCAAAGGCGTATTAATTATGTTTAGTTACTATACATTATTATGTTCCAAAAAATGCATTTTTATTTGATTTTTGTTTATCAATTCTCAATTTTGTTGGTTTAACTAAACGAATAAAAATTGATTTTAAAAAATTGGACTCATGAAGTGATGAAAGCGAATTTATTATGATAAGAAAATACGTATATCTATACGTATAACCTTACCTATGGTAAAGGGTTACAAATGAATGTTTAATTCAAGCTTTCAGTTATATTTCTGTCCAAGAAATAATGCAATCAATAGACAGAAAATATCAAAAAAGTAGAAACAAAATATATAAGAAAAGTTTTTGTATATACTATAATATATACATATTTTGGCATATTTTACAACGTTATTGTAATTCTACGTTAAGTTGATAATCGATGGCCTTGAAATAATTTTAGAACAATTTTAGGAGTAAAAAAAACACTGATGTCTGCCTGTTTTATGCTCTGAGAGAGAGAGAGAGAAAAACTTATTCCGTAAAACTTTTAATTACAACGCTTAGATCAAGTTTAATTGGTAAATATCAAGTCTACTAAATCATCAGACGTAGTTATTGGAATATATCTGGGTTGAAAAAAAAATAATTATAATAAAACAAATAAAAAATAAAAACTGTCGATTTTACAGTTTGTAGGGAAAAAAATTCACAATCGGTAGTATTTGTTCGTTGACTTAAAGTGAATTTATTTACTGGTAGCACATATTTGTATAGTGTATTTTATATTATAAATATGTCTCATTTGAAATGGTTATATTATTTTGTTTGAAAATAATAACACTCGGCATGTTGTAAAGGCATACGTATAAAATAGACCCATTAAACATAATAAGCATGCGAGTTTTTCACGTTAAGTTGTGATCTGATCACCGTGCACGCTTTTTTTTCAGGCCATAATTCTATTGACACGGATACGATTTGTACAATAAAAATCGTGGTTGCTGAACATTGATGTCACTTATCATTATATATATATTATACATAGTACCTAGATTTTTTTAGTTTGAATGAGAAGGGGCCGTCATCGCATTATATTTGGTTTCGAATTTAGTGAAAGACTTTTACCTTCATTACGTACCGCGGGCTACCTGTATACTTGTTATAGTCGACAGTCTCTTCTCTGGTACCATCACACAATATGCAATGATAATAATATTATAATATTACATTATCCTTTATATTTAAATATGTTCGTTCGCCAAATCACGCGAGGCCAATACTGAAAGTGATATTATTACTATTATTTCGTAAAAGTATAACATCGTTATGACATATTTTATTAAGATTAATAACGAACGAATATATTATAGGTAGCTAACGAAATCGTCAGAGATAAATACAAACATTTGCTTATTTAATTATAATATAATATATAGTGAAGACCTTATATTCTTTTCACAAAAAAAGGCCTAAAATATTAATTGACGAATGTCAAATTTGACAAATATTAATTATTAGTAAGGGCATATATGATATTGGAACGTTTTTTAAAAATGTAAATCAATTAGGTATAATCTATTTTTGTGGTTAATAATTATTTTTATCTTTGGTTTGACCCATTTTACACCGGAAATAAAAACGTTTTATGTTTTATCTAATAAAAAGTTTTTTAACTTTAAATTTTTTCCACTTACTGTTTTTCATAAATAAATATAGGTTTATACAATTAGTAGTGTTAGTTATATACATAATACTATTGCGGACGGACGGGTTAAAGAATCAATAGAATCATTATGCCGTTAAACGTTAAATGAAGTGTGGTTTATGTCTTACTTTGTGTTATGTTAGTAGGTCATAGCACAACTGCCTTTATAGTAAGGTATATATTTTATAATAAAAATAGAAAAGTTTACAACATTTTTTGAGTTTTTTCACTGTTGTATTATGTTTATTATTTTATTATTAATTGTTTAATCATATTATAAACCTAAAGTATTGTTACTTGCACAATATATATAGTCAATGTATAGGCAGGTACCTAATATTTGTGAAACGAGGGAAAAAAACTATTCGAAACGTTGATAGGTAATAACTAATAAGTATATGGGGTAATCATGTCGATTTATTTAATTACTTAAATATAAGTTCCCTTAAAATTTGACTAAATCTCGCCTATAGTGATAATTTATATGCCTACATAATATTATATCATTATTGTCATAAATGCGCTGCTGTACGGTAGAATAGCGTTACGCGTTCTAAAACGGTGGCTGTTTATTTCGGCGTATCCGTTTCGAACCACTGCCACAGAGGCTCCCACTTTATAATAGCACAATGTAATGCCTAAAATATAATGATAAAAATATATAGTAATAGTATAACAACAATAACAATGGGAAAACGCCGTGTCTGAAGAAAGTGTTAAACGCGAGCGGTCTCGCGCATTATATATACCACCGCGAGTACAGCCATCGGCACACGGTAGCGTATATATTCGCCTGCAGTTTATTTAATTCCTCCTCCTCCACCACCACCACCACCACCACCACAGACGACACAGCGACGGTGACGATGATGATAATAATAATAATATTATGCCGAAAACTAAAAAGTCTGCCCATAGCCATTTGCAAGCGCGTTTGAGCAGTGCGCACGAGTGCGGTTTTGTCGCCACATCCGTTCGGTTTCGTTTATCTGTATAATATATTTTCGTTGATTTTTTTACGATTCGGAAAATCGCGTGTCGCGTGTTGCTACAAACGATAGTGCGCTGTACACGGACGACGCTCGTGCGGAGCCCGCTGAACGAATGTCATAATAATCATTATTGTTGTTGATCGCACACACATGGACACGAAAGTCGCACGAGAGTCCGCCACCGATAAGTCGCGATCGTTTAAAATACTTCCGAGTATACTGCAGCAGTATTAGTGACCCGAACCCGGAAGACAGTGACCGAGTGGCAGTAGGTACATCGGCGATCACGAAAGGTAAATAATATAACCTATTCTATACGTATAATATATAAGCAATTTTGTCGTATGACATTGTGTTTGAGATGATTTATTGATTCGATATAATTTCTGTCGATCGGATCTCGAGCTGCGTATATGACGTGATCCGCGAGATCGCCGGCGGTCGATTAGCGAGGCAGACAATACGTCGGGTTATTATGAAGGTATATGTGTAAAAAAATAATAAAAAACCGGTTAAATTATTATTATGATTTACGTTGTACACGATATTCCATGACGATTGAACGGGATCAGTTTTCGCGACATGGGTACTGCCTATTATTATCGGAACCCGCTGTTGCGGTGGTCAGGCCTATCGTACGTACGTATAAAAATAGCAGGTAGCGAGAGGAAAGCTCACGCATTGAACCATTACTGCGTATATATATAGGTAATAACGCAATAATAATAATATGCACTGTCGGCTACTTAAGATAGTTATTATAATAAAGCGTGGGCGGCTCTTAATAATGACGTATACGAACCAATATGCCTATATTATACAGACTTATCTGCCGCTGCAAAGTCGGCCGACCCGTTTCGTCTTCCCTCCCACGCCTCACGACCACCGTCCGGTCCGGTCGTGGATTTGCATGTTTCTCTGGGAGACCGCGAAAGGATTTACGACACGGGTGACAAGAGTTATAGTCTCCAGTGAAGAACCCCTCTCGAGTCGCTGCCACCGCGGCAGCCAATATAAAATATAATATATAGGTATTACCTGTGTCCGACATTTCCTGGAAACGTCAGTCCTCGCCGTATTACGACTGTGCATATTATGTAGGTACATAAAATAGCACAGTACTTATATGTACATTGTACATACTTAATGTATATTATTCCATCAGATATACGTAATATATCATCGTGTTATAAGTTATTCGATAGTGGCGGCAGTGTGATAAAACGTTTTTTTTTTTTTTTTAAATATAATCGATTATAAGTTAGGTATATGACTGCAAGTATGAGTATGGCTATATCGGTCAAGAGTTTTCGTTTCTATATTTTACTCGAACGTATTTTATCTTTGAAAAAAATTCTATAAGTATTAACTAGACGAGTAAAGAGTAAACCCTTCAAGCTAATATTAGGCACCATGTTATTAATAAATATATTATTTATATAGGTACTTTTATCTAATCTAGATAACCGTAATCGGAACACGTATAGAAAATATATTATACCTATTTATATTTCAACATATTTACTAGTTTTCCAAAATAACATTTTGTTTTTGAAAAATATTGTTACTCTTCATACATATAATATACCTATTCGATATTACACTGCATTACTGCAGTAATAAACGATTCGTTAAGTTTGTTGTTATACACAGCTTAAAAAATTATACACTACGTTTATATCCCAACCTTGAGTCTATATACCAATAAAAATAATAATAATAGTATAAATTGTTATGATAATAATGTAATACACAATAGCCACTTGAAATGGCGTAGTATAATACTCCAACCATTTTCCATTAATTTTTAAAATTATTATTATATTTTACTGTATAGCTTTAAATGCAATGTTCAGGCGTATTAATACAATTTTGCACAAAACCATAAGCTTATAACCATTATATTGTAAATATCAAATAATATATAAATAATAATAATAATAATAATAATAATAATTAAAATGGTTTTAGAAAAATAAAGAATATAATATATTATATTATTATGTAATACTGAATCTAGTATTTACTATAGGTACTAAGAAATTGTTTACAAGTCTATATTTTTTTATAAACTCACATAAACTATTATAGTTTTCAAATCACGATAGCCTTTATAATATCTTCTTATCCCATTAGTTCACAAATTTTTAAATAACTACTCGTATACATTTCAAATTTAAATCTATTACCTACTTGATAAATTATAATATAAAAATCGTGTTTAAAAATAGTAATTTTATTAAAAGACACTCCTGAAATGGCGTAGGGAACAAATTCAAACACTGCGATCTTAATAAACTAAATAATTAATAAAGAGAAAAAAATTATGACAAGCTTGTCAGTAAATTATCTAGCTTATATTATATAATAATATTCCGTTTAATCTTAACGTAGACTAAAATAGTCGTATATTTTCTAAGTAGATATCCTATCCGTGTCGTGGTCATTAGATCCAAATGACTGTATAGGGACTGCAGAAACAAAACGATTAAGGTCATAGGCCTTTTAAATCAAACGAGATCGTGTTGTTCCTGTAAATTATCTTTGTATAATATCTTGTTTAAATCCCACGTGTCGACGAATGTGTGGATTAATTAGACCACGTGGCACGTGGTCACGTAAATCGTATAATATAATTTATACAAGGAAACGAGTACCTAATGAAAATGTGTACCTATAACATAAACTGAAATAATTACAGGTTAAAATATTATTATTTATTCTCGAATAGTATTGTGACCATAGCATCTATTTGTAATATATTAAAAATTAGAATAGGTACCTAATAATAGTATATACGTCTTGTAGCGTAGGTGCAGTTATCTGTTGAAAAGTTGCGTTAGCATTATAATAAAATGACTATGGGACTTAACCAGGTCGTCTATGAGGCAGTATATTGAGTAGTTTTTCAAAAAGAAATTTTTATGTTTATTCTTACTATGACGTATTATATTTTTATTATCTTTTGACGAACGCGAAAAAGTTGGCATCTATTATATTTTTTGTTTTTTGTATTGTTTACTTACGTATAAGGTATATAGGTAGTCTATAATAATATATTGTTTAATGTTTTATCATACCAATGAAATGCAATTTTGTTTTGAACTTGATGAATACAGTTGATAATCTTTCGTTGTTTTGCAACCTTCCACAAATCATAATATGGAATAATATAATTGATGTTAATAAACATATATGAACAATTTAGTAAATATTATGTTTATAGGTTATTATTTTTTGTTTTATTCAAGCAAGGTCGTACATGGCCTTAGAATGTATTAGAACAACGGTACCTATACCATTATATTTGTCTGCCGAGTATGATATTAACATAACATGTGGTTTACACTTTAAATGCAATTTTACTAGTAGGTGGGTATTTAAATGACAAAATAATACTTAAATAATAAAAAAAAATATATACAGTATATACAGCACCATTTGATAGATTTAAATAGAACTCAAACTTATATAAATTAAAATATAATGCTCGTTTTCCATCTAATATTGAACAATAATAAAAAAAATTTAAAATTCATCTTATTCAATATAAATAATAAATGTACCTAGATATGCTATTACTAACTATAGAATACGCTTGACTTCATATTATGTAATATTGTCATTAATAATATTAAGTATAAGTAGTATATAATTTTTAAAATTTGTCTAAAATACACTTATTGTAAATAATCTTATAAGAAAATCATACTAATTTTTAAATTCCAAATTATCCAATGTTTTCTTTATAATTAAGTAATTATAACTTCTTACTATGAACTCAAGCTCGTCAGTCGTCAGTATTAAAGCATAAGTACATGCTTATTGGATATGCTTGTAAATAATGTTTATTTGATATGTTATTCTATGTTTTGTACCTATTTTGTTGAAGTAGTATATATTATAATTATTATTAATATTATACTGATGTTTTAATCAAATATATTATATGAATATTCATATCACCTGAATTAGGTTAAACTAATATAATGAATATAATTTATTTTGTAGTTATTCATTATAATATTTACATATTTTAATTTTAAATAGGTTTATACCTCACCCGCCTGTTTTTCATTTTATCCACACTATAATGTCTGTTGAACTATCAAAATTTAGACTTTTATATTCAGCGATAAATTTGTATTTACATACAATGCGTACTTATTATTTTATCTTCAAATAGTCATATACTGTATATTATGCTCCTATTATACCTGCCTACAAACTTCATTCGTGATCGAAATAACAATATTTTATAGCGTTAATGTCATTTTATCGTGTGGTTATAAAAATAGTGTACTGGCGATTTAAATATATCAGGTTATTCAGATTTTAAAATAAAAACTAAGTACCTATATAGTATACGAGTATATCTTTTTAATTTTGACGTAACCAAGGAATGTATTGGTTGTAATGATTGTTTTTTTCAGTGAGAACCTTTTCAGGTGGTAAAAATTTCTGTTTTGTTTTCTAGTAAGTTGTAAGTATTTACTTAGTACTCAATACTCAGTAATTATATTGTTTTCAATATTTTCTTAAACTATTAAACTCCTTAGCTTATTATTATATTATACCTTTTAATTTCATTTGAACCGATGGCCCCACTGGAACAGTTTTTGCATTAATTCCGCGAACTTTCACATTACTTCAGCAGAATTATAATAACACATATACTCCAACATATAAGCACCCAAAAAAAAAAAGAAAAGATTTAAAAATAAAATAATAATAATAAATAACATTTTTTTATCTAGAATTTTGTATTTTCTTTTTTAATGTATCATATAAATTCAAGTGTAAAATGTCTATAGTTATTTATATATTAATAATATATTGACATTAAAAATTATATTTACGTATATTTTGTAATGGATATATTTCTAACTTTAATACATTAAAAGCAAAACAATATATACATGGTGATTTAATCTAATATTGATTTAATATATTTTTACGCTTTATTATTGTTTTTTTTACTTTTTACTCATATCAATACTATACACCTATATATATAATATAATATAATGTATTCGATAATACAATTAATTAAAATCTAGAAAGTATAATAAAATATTTTTAAATTTATTTAAGAAAATTCTAATATAGTGTAAGAAAATTTGAAAAAATCGTTTTTTCTTCATTAGTCATTACATTTATTGCAGTTAAGCAATATTATAATAAGTTCAGTCGTTGAGAAACGTGTTCAACGACACGTGAACATTAGTTTATACAGAAAAAACTCAATTTTCTGTCGTTCTTTGATTTTAGGTTAGTCGATTCGATATCTTGGAATTGGTTCTAAAGGGAAAGCGTTCAAAATCGGTCGAATCATTTTCCGACCGTTTCTAAACCGTAAAAATCAAACGTTCTATCGCAAAAAAAAAATCATTTCCGCAATAGATATTTTTTTATTTATCAATCTCTTTCACGTCTCACACATTTTATTGCGAACTGTTACTATAACGCAGCGTGTATTTTATAATAGTCTAATTAGACCATCGACACTTTTTAACCATCAACGTTTTGCACACACTAATAAGGCAAGTGCGTATTTCTTTATAAATTATATACTTGCGACCATTATACTTGATTGTTTTTAATCTAGTACTACTAATCGTAGAACACAACAATATTACCATAGTAGTAACGTGAAAATACGTGAAATGCAAGTCTTATTTGATTAAAAAAAAAAATTTGCATAAAACATTCTGATTAACCTAACACTTATCTATAACGATTAAGGGCTATCTTAGTTGACTATATAAACGTAGTACTTACTAGTAGGTATTTTTAGTTTTGACCTGTTGCATAAACATTGCACAGTGATAAACTTGTGTCACTATCCAATATTTTGATTGTAAGTTGATAAACACGCGTCCAAATAATGTGAGATTATTGTATCCAAATGTATCTAATGTTATAGTAATATAGTGTTATAGTGTTTTCATTTAAATATTGCTAGGCCTATTATTAACATTGACAACTGTATTTATATAATGTACAAATAAGAAATATCAATAAATAATTTTTCATGTGTATCGGAAAATATTTAGTAATTTGGTATCACTTTTAGCAGAATAAGTTTCCAATAATCAAATAATATCAAAAAAAAAAATGTATTAGGTAACTATTTTAGATACGGTATTATTTATACATAGTATAATTCTGTATAGACTTTGTTTTCTAAATAGGTAAAATGTAAAATATAATAGCTAAATAATATAAAAATATAATCATAATAACTATTTATTATTTCAAATAATATTGTTACGTACCTTTTTTAAAAAAGTCATTCTTGAAATTTTTTACTTTTATATTTTTCTATTGCATATTATCAAAATGGCGTATCCTGGTTCTTAATATATATCGATGATCGATAAAGCTGAAGATAGATAAAGGGTTCTCAAACTCCATTTCAATAATATAAGTAGAAGAATAATCACATTTTTGATGGAAACGATGACCGCCCATCTTTTTATCTGTGCTTAATTAAAAGTATTTTGTCTGTAATTAATATTATATAATGTAAATTATATAAAATGTGAAAGCTCAAAATGGACAGAGGTTTTCACATTTTTATAACATAAGTTGATATTTAAAATGTCAAACTTTTTTTTTTTTTAAACATTTTTTTTTTTTTTTTTGTGGTTGATAGATATGAATATAATAAAAACGCCGATAATACATACCATTAACAAATCAAATTTGTCAGTTAATTTAAATGTTTGATTTATATATACGGTTAGTCAAAGAACTAGCCAACAAACTTTTAAATAGAATAATGATTAATAATAATAGGTTTGTATAAGACAATTAAAATATATGAATGAATGAATGTAAAAATTTAATTCATAATACTTACAAGGCAGTGACCTAAAATTAGTTTCTTACAGATCAGTAGATATATATTGTATATTTTGAAGACTTCTTCAATAATTATACAAATACCAGTATAATTTTACAATATTTTGATTTAAGTGTTTATACTATAAACATATAACGCGAGTGCATTAATTAAAATTTATCATCGGTATCATGTAATTATTTAGGCAAAGTATACTTAAAACTAAATGTTTACCTGTGTTATTTTATTCATATAATTACTATTATTAATATATTCAATAAGAAAAAAAATGTAATTAACTAACTTTAAAAGAAATAATACACATAACCTTGAATGTATTATTATTTATTAATGTAATTTGGAGCCTCGCAAACGAATTTAATCTTATTCAGATAATACTATTGACTATTATCATTATTTGTAGTCATTAATAACATAATTTTTAAACCTTTTAGTAAATCTTCGTTTATTGGCATTGATTGGTTAAGTTACATTTCAATAATAGATTACAATATCAATGTTTCCTAATATGTGTAATATATTGTCCGCCCGAGTTACTACAATGATCCAGTAGATCCAGTAGATACACAGTCAATTTGCAAGAATATAGGTAATATAATTTAGATAAAATGATCAATATTAATCTGTGTAATTCAGATTAACTTTTTTCGTAAATATATTTGGGATTAGAGACGTGACTATATAGTATGCAACCGATTGGGATACAGTAAAGGAAAAAGGTAAATATTTCAAAGATATTAATATAATGTTTTTTTTTTAAATTCTAACATTGATCATTCTATCGTATATTTTATGTAATTCATTTTCATACAACAATAAATTGATAGCGATGTATAATACACATCCTTTTTATTATGATTATTATTATATAATATGATAGTATACATATATAAATATTATGAAATATTCATGTACTAATGTACAATAATAACGACTATTAATTTTTTTTTTTTTTTTGTCCACTTATTATTTGTCCAGTATGAATACTTCAAAAAAAAATTAGTTGTTTTTATTAAGTATAAAGTAATAAGGAAAACAATTTGGAAATCACTAGAGTATATTATACATTAATGTTTAAAATTTAATTGAAGGTTTTAGGTCTGTTTTAGGTCTGTTTTTGTATATAATAAATTCTAGTTATAAATTATCGATAACTCGTTATTAAATAGGAAAAGAATAACTATCCCAATTAAAGTAAAAATTTTAGAACGATTGTATATTTTAAGTGATATTATGTATTTTAGTATTTATTATTTATATTGAAGAATAAGTTTTAGTTTACCTTCATCATTGGTTTGAATAATTTACCTATGTATGATTAATAAATACAATTATAGTTACATCCAAATACATGTATAATGTATATCAATTATCCAATACTTAAATATACTTAAATATATTATACTATTTTCAAGTCCAATATATGAATTATGAAGGCTTTACCAAGTATTAACTACTTATAGGTATTACCTACCAGTTTTCAGGATATAATAATATTATGTTATGTTGAATACAAAATGTAGATTTTTAAACAATTATACGATTTAGTAGATATCTAGATTTAAATTTTAAACATGTGTAGTGAATAATAAGTAATACATTATTTTACATTTACGATTTCAAGTCTAAGTAAACTTTTTTCAAACTTGTGGTCATTAGTATTAAAATTCAGTATGTACACACTTAATAAATATATCAATAGTAATTCATATAAAAAAAATAAATGTCAAAAATAAGTTATCTAAATAATTGAATATTTTAAATCATAACTGTAATACAGATAAACAAATTATAATTGCATAATGTAGATAATAATAAATATTGATCAAATTATTAAATTTACACGAATAACATAACGGAGGTATCTACACATTTTACTATTTAAGGCATATGTTTAATAGCTAAATTAATGATAAGACACTAAAAGAAATTTAAAATTTAAAATTGTTCACACTAATTCACTTAGTCGGTTTTAAACTTTTAACTTAAGCTGTATAATGTATCTACTCTAATTTTTGTTAAACTAACCATGTTTCAGATATTTGATTTCTATGCCTGGTAGTGATCTTCAATCAGAAGAAGACATGTTAGACGGACTTCAACTTCGTGGACGATCTTTTGAAGTTTCAACTGACCACTCAAGATCTCCTAGCACAGAAGACGGTTCATTTTATCACCCAGACAATAATAACGTATCCGAAGACGACGACGAAAATGTTAAAAGTGTGTTTATTAAGACTAGCTAACAATATAATATTAATGTATTATTATCAAAAGCGAAATAGGTACACATTTTTAAACTGAACAAATATCAGTTGAGCTATAAAATCTTAATATTTTCATTCTGGAAATTTTTTCTCTATGATCTATAATATACCATAGAAATGCATTTTAATTTTTTATATTTTTTTTATTATACTTGTTATTAGTGAAAACTCAATACATATTATCAATACATTTTTTAGTATGCCATAATGGGTTTTTCGCCGTTATATAACTATTATTATTTATATATAAGTTTTTAAAAGTCCACGGTAGACACTTGGTGTGCTTTGTGCTAGTACAAATACGTGTATATATGTATATATATATATGACTATTAAATAATTGGTTTAACTTTAGTTTTGAACTTTAAATGACTTTTGTTGTATAATTTAAATTTCAAACCACACTTATTTTAAACCCACGGATGCACATAAGTACCTAATTGTTTATAAATAGTAAATACCTACTATCGTTTTAATTAATAATATTCTTTGTGAAATAAATAATAAAATAAAAAACGATTATTATAAATAAATATATTTAATTGTATAATAACTCAAGTTATGCAACCGCAATAAACTATAAGCACTTATGGTCGTATTTTGTATACAGGCGATTCGGAGAGCTCTGACGAGAAATCGCGAAGGCCCGTGGCGGGCAAGCGAAAACGACGGACGAGCATAGACGAAGATGACGGCGACGAACCGACCGCACCAAAAACGAGAAAATGTCGCAGGAGCATCCGGCAAAGGCAATCGGTGGAGGTGTTAACGGCCAAAGACCGAAACATGCGAAGGCTGGAGAGCAACGAACGGGAACGACTACGCATGCACTCATTAAACGATGCTTTCGAGGTATAAGCACACCATAGGTTATGACTACTGACTCGAGTAAATTGTTATAATATTAAAATACACGTAGGTATGCCGTGAAATCGATTATCTACATATGAGAAATTCGGTAGAAAAATGAAATATTTTACTTGTAATAGGTATTTCGCACAAAAAAATATTACATATTATAATATTGTTTAAAATATGATTTTCGCGGTCTATGACGATGTAACTACTTTATGGTTATGTATCCGATTTTCAAAAAATATTTTATCGCAATGATGGCAAATCGAATAATATTATATATGGTTATCTTTGGTTTTTTTTTTCATACAGGTACCAGCTACCTATATAATATTTAAACATTTATATATTATTTTTCACCATCTGACGGCGTGACCCATTTATGCTGTCTACCGTTAACCAAATATTCGAAAACGTGTAGCTTTACTTTTATAGCTGTTACAGATGTATAGGTACACATTACACGGTGCTATAATAACGAACATTATATTACTGTAATCGCAATGACACAGTTTAATACGAGTAGCACTACCACGACTTAAAACTGAAGGTACCGAAGAATGGTGTTTGGATTTTGTTGTACAGAATTTTGGGCTATCGGTTTATTGATAACGTAATACGTTTTTTTGATCTGATGGTTGAAGAACACTTAAAATTCAAAAATAACTCACCATTTTACCCAAAAACCTAATTCTATTGAGAACGAATTTTATCGCAACGTTACCATATCATTGAAATAAGCTATGAAACAATTATTTTTTTTTAAACTGAAAATTTAAGTGTAATTAAAATAATAATAATAACAATATATACATTACATCATTTTAAGAGAAGTTTTAATACATGCATTAAGTATAATATATAAATACAATTCGGGATAAAAATATTTAGTAGCCATTAATTATAATAGGTTAATAAATAATAAGTGTAATAAGTTATATTTATATATATATAGGTATATAATATATATAAATTTCTGAATAACTTATTCTAAATATTTTAATTAATTAACTAAAATTTGTATCATATAGGTATTATAATGATTTTAATGTTTACTATTTTTAGTTTTATTTTTTTCGGTAATTATTTATTTTTATCTTGTTCTACCGTACCTCATAAGCTTAAAAACTAGTAAAAATACATTTTCAACTTCTTCACGAATAAAAAATAGAAGACCTAAAAATTACTTCAGCCACTTTTCTTCATCATCAATTTTTCTATAATATCTATTTTGAATTTTAATTTCGATATTCATCTGGGCAAGTATCAACTATTGTTTTCAATCACTAGATAAAAATTTTAAATATGTCAACTTTGTTAAAAAAAAAAAAAAAATAATAATAATAATAACAAACTGAGCTTTCTCGTTCGTATTACATACAAAAATTCCATTCTTAATCATATTACATCAACATTTTTATTATTTTTATTAATTATTATAAAGTTATTAAATATTTCCAAAATATACCAAGTTGACAAAAAACCTTTTTTTTTAATTCAATTATACGAGTACTGTAACCTTATTTAATCTAATTGTTTGCTAATTTTGGATTACTATAATTTATAATTCAGCTGATCAAAACTCACTATAATCAATTATTGTTTAATTTAACCTTAAGGATAACTATTTACGTTATAACGGAGCTTAATTATAGTTGGAATACAATTTTTAAACACATAATATTATCACTTATTATGTTATATTTTATAATTGTTATATAATTTTCATGCATTTGGCATTCTATAAATGATTTCTTTAGAACAATTTTGAAGATATATAGTTCAAAACCACATGTTTGTAGCTTATGTCCTTAAGAAGTGTGAGTTAAACGTATAATTAATTACTCGCGGTGTTGAATTAAATAGAGTAAACTGGGTCATTGCCTCCAATTTCAATCAATTTCCAATAATTTCAGGGACTATAATAATATTTAAATAGAAGACCATGTAACGATTTTCAAATCGTAATGACTTGGTATCGGACATTTAGACTAAATATCCAAATATTTCTAATGAGGACACTGTTAAATTACATCATCGTATAAACAGTTATATTTTGCATTAAGTGACGATTTATGTAATTATGCAAGCGCCGTGCGTTCGAAGTTTTTTAATATTTTATTTTATATTGTACTTATACTATGTAATCGATTTATATAATAATATGAAATCTATTAAGTATCTTCTCATATGTCTAAAATTGGTGATTGTAGGCTGTGCAGTTTGTATAATAGACATTTTATAAATTATTGGTTATTACTTACCGCTTAGATTGTTGTATTTTCAATGTTTCATGAAATTCAATTTTGACTACTTAAAGTGAAGATATGATTTATTTTTTGCCTATATAAAAATTTAAAGGAGTTTGGTAAAAAAATAAATATTAAAATATTAAACGTCATACTGACCAAACTAATCATTGAAAAAATATTTATTTTTTTTGAATTTAAATAACAAGGATTTAAAGTAAAATGGTTTAATGCAATGGACTATTATTATAGGTGTTCGTCTATTAGGTTTAATTAATATTAAAATATCAGGAAAATAAAAAGGTTAAATAAGAAAATATATAATATGATCAACCATAATTATATGATATAAATTGTGCTCAGTGATATGCGATCGACATAGTCTTTATAAATCGATAAAAATTGCACTTTTATGTTGTAGAAACTGCGCGAAGTAGTGCCTCATGTAAAAATGGGACGTAAACTATCAAAATTGGAAACATTGACATTGGCAAAAAACTACATAATGGCATTGACTAACGTCATATGTGAAATGAGAGGCGAGCAAAAACCATTTACGTAAGTCAATTTTGTATCTTTACTAACTCGTGTAAATAACAATAATAACGTTATAATACATATTATTATATAATACGTTAGATGGGAATTACTTTTTGACTTTTGTACAGTTTACAATATTGTAGTACTCATTTGGACGAAAATAACGAACGGTAATATTGATTTTTATTGTGGTTTACGTTTCAGTTTTGACGATCCCGATCAAGCCGAAAATGACTATGCATCAAGTAACGATGGTGGATTCGAATCGGGTAATAGTACAAAAACTACCTCGAATTTAGAACAAGAGCTACTATCATCGGACTAGTAAAAACCGTGCGGCGACAATTCCATTTCCTATATTATTATATTATACAAACCGAATATGTTCGTTAGTGTACAAATAAAACTATTTTTTTTTTTTTTTTACCTAATATAGGTAGTTTAACAATGAGATTAATTTTTGTCTTGATATTTACCAGTAATTATTGTTATTATAATCATTATGATTATTATTTGCATTTCTATTTAAGTATTATATCATTCTTCGTATTATTATTATTATTATTATAAAATTTGTTTATAAATTAAGGATTATATTAATATTATTATTTTTAGTACTTATAAAAAAAAAAGTATAAATACCTACTTTTACCAATCCTAATAAATATTAAATGTGAATAATTATTTAAGCACGTTACACACATATTTTGTTGAATAAATATTAATTTTAAACTGACTTAATAAACATACTATTTTATATTGAAAAATGTATATGTGTTTAAATGTTCAATGTACAAATATCAAATTACGTGTAGTCCATTCAACATAATAAAACCATAAAGATCAAATGTATTTGAATATACCATTCTTCTTTTAAACTAAGTACCAAAATTAATTTTAATAAAGATAAGCAAAATTGTAGAATTTGAAATACAGATCTGATTTGAGCTTGGTTTAACTAAATATTTTTGACACTTGAAAAAATCCTTGGTAAAATATGATTTTATAATGTCTGTCATTATTTTACTGTTGTCTAGTATTAAAAAAATCGATAACCTATAATTACCAGTTAAAAAAATTAAAATTCAATATCCAAATTGTAGAGTTGCAGCATGAAAATTATTTAAAAAGTAAAAAAAAAAAAAACAATACCTATTGTAATAGCACATGAGCAATATATAGATAAAATACATACATCGTCTGCTCAGAATGTTTCATTATTATTTTTTTTTTGAAAAACACAATTTGCACAATGTGCATAATATTATGTGATGATATTGTATGTTTGCATACATAGGCAAGTTGAGTAAGAAACCTAAAGTGATACAAACTAGGCTTAGTTTATTATAATCTGTATTTACTGTTTTTTATTTTGTATTTTTTTTTTTATATATATATTTTATTAATTGTTTAATAAATCACAACATCAAAGGGATTTAAAGGCATGTAAAAAATAATTATTAGCGAGTTGTAATTAGTTCGGAGACTTCCTGGAAGCGTTTGTAAGACTGTTTAGCTTCTTTTGTCACTTTTTATATTTAAATATTTTGATTAATTATACACATAACACATAACTATAAAGAGAGTAGATATTATAATTTGTTGAGGGCAATGTTTTGAAATTGTTTAACTTAATTTGTGTTTGACGTTTTTAAAGTATCCTGTATAGTCAATCTTAAAGTCAATATTTCTACAGTAGTTTAACAAGATTGAAAAAATAAAACTGTAACTTTCAATTTAGAACTTTATCACTTATCTAGGAGAAGATTAGCCCATGAAAACGAAATCTAAATCCTTAGTCGATCGATACATATGGTAATTAATGGTTAAAACTTTGTTTAGATTTAATTCAAATTCCAAAATATCTTACTTTAAAATGTATGGGCATAGTAATAGGACCGTAATTTAAAGAGATAACAGGACAGGAAAAATATATCATAGTGAGCTAATGCTAATTCTGTATGAGCTAAATTCTTTTGATTATAATATATAATACGCCAGTTTATATATTTTTCATAGTTTCATACATGAAATTAAGATGAACTTGTAAATTGTTTGTCAGTTACAGCTTTTTTTGTCCATTTGATGATAGCTTTTTTACCTGCTGTATTTTCGCCTTTCGGTTATATATAAATTTTGATAAATAGTTTAATCCAATAAATTAATCTTAAAATTTATTAAGAGGATATAATTTCGCATTATAAAAGCTTTAAAAACGAAAAATTCAAATTGGATCGACAAATGTAGAAAATTGCGAAAGATAATGCTCAGAATTCAAAACGAAAGACCTATCAGAAAGTTTAAATATAGTGTTAATATTATTATTATTATAAGGTATCTGCCTATATAATACATAAAAGTAAAAGTGTTTTTTCTAAAAATGATCTTTATAAGTACCTATCACGCATTCCAATACCCACAAATACCCATAAAGCGTATTACTCTAACCTAGTGATTTTCAACCATAGAACAACATTGTTTTATTCTAAAAATTACGTATAATCACTCTGAAATTGTAATTTATAGATTTTAGACACATATATTTTTTATTAGACGCTTAGTAGGTAGACTAAAACGTCGCACTAAGAAAGTTGTTATATTAAATGGTGAATTTAAATTTTAAACACAAATGAATTATTTTATATACACATTTGTATACTAACAAGTTATAACCGAAATAATATATTAATTCTATGAAAAAAATATTAAATATTTTCAACTCTTGTTTATTAATAATAAATGTAAAAATTATAATGCATTATGTTTAGTTTTAAAAATAGAATAAGAGAATTTGTATAATAATATTTTTATTTCAATAACATAATGGCATCTTGACAGAGAATCACTGCCGTAAAGACTAACTATGCCGTATTGTATACTAAACCATTTAATAGCGTTTTTTTTTTTTTTTATTAATTATTTTCCTAAATATTTCTAAGAACACAATTTACACTATTATTGTTTCGTAATGCTATATTGCCAATCAGTTATCCATCATCATTAGAAATTGAATCGACTAGGAAGTTCCAAACAAAAAAAAAACTTAATTATAGAAGTGATTTTGTTTTATAATCATACAATTTTTAAAAAATACTATTATAACTAACTGCTGATGGAACCTTGAAATATAATCATCGGGGATTCAACTCATCCCCTCATAACATTAATAGGCACATATCCATGTCAATGCCATATACATAAACATTCTAATATATTTACTATATTTTTTTTTATACATTTCCAATAATATTAACAAGTGTATAATTGATAACCTAAAACCTCAGAAAACCCTTTAACCTGGTATAACATCAAGGTTTGTTGTGTCTTTCACGCAGTTCATTGAAACGACAAATTCGCGAAAATTGATAGTCAATACTAATAAATAAATACCGAAATATAAAGGTTCCGTGTGGAGTTATACGTTACTGCGTGATCTCCTTGTTTTTATATTTTATTAAAATTACAAAAGAAATATTATAATATACAAAATTTTTACATACATAAATCGATGATTTCAGAAACGTCACGAGTCACATACTTTATGAAATTTAGATATTAGTAAAAACGTATACTGGTCATGCATATACTGATTCAATGATTTAAGTGCAAAAACGTTTTTAGTTGAATAATTGATATAATACGATATATTTTAATTAGCACTTATTCTTAAATTATTTTTTTTTTTTCAAAATTATTTATATTATACTGTTTTTATTAATTATCCAAAAGTAATAAATAATTTACTCATGACGCTTTTCCAATCATCGATTCACATTTCACATACATGATACAACAAACATAAGTTGTTGTCAGTATAATAAAATTAATGAAGCTAAACTTTTTACGAAATTATATCTATTAACTTGGTTGTCTTTAAATACTCGTAATTCTATTTTTTTATTTATAAATTGCATATTAGTTTTTAGTTGAGATTTAACTAACCTATCATTTTTACTTTCATGATTAGATAGGACTTTGCAATATAATAGTTTAATTTTAACATGGTTTTACACCGATACAGCGATATTTTAATTAATATTTTGGCATGCAGACTTATGGTGTTAGAAATATTTTTAAAATGTGGAACTGCGGTGGGTTCGTTTTTGACCGTGCGAAAATACGGTGCATGTGAAGCTATACGGTTTCACACAATAGTTTTATTCTTGCAGAGCTACGGTGAGTCCAATTTTATTAATTATACATTTTTTAAATATAAAATCATATATTTTAAACTTAATTTTTCTTCCATATTTTTGAACAGACTTAGAACTATCTGTTAACTTATATGATAGTTTTTTAGTTCAAAATAATACATTGGTATGTAGATATTTGTATAAAATAGTTTTGATTAATATTATGATACTAGTATTATTAAATTATTATTATATTATATACTGTCATTAGTAAGCAGTCAAAAAACTTAGCAGGTTATCAGCTAAGATAGAAAATTGTCTTTATAAAATGTTATAAACCTATATTATGACTGCTGACCTCGGTCTTCTAGAAGATCTTCTAAGACCGTGTTGCTGACTGTTATTATTGTTGAACATGGAGCGATAATAGTATTATAATATGAGCAAAAACTAATCTAGCCGCAACTTAATATTATGTGAAAAAACTCTGGCAGTAATTCAGAGGGCGTACCTATATCAATTACTCCGAAATGACCTTTTTATCTATAAGAAATCTATCGATTGAGCATCTTATCAACTCCGTCAACAGTGACCTAACATATCAACAAAAACCTTAAGACTCTGAGTTTGTTAATATCTTATTTTTTCAACCCATATATTTAGGATGCTGTATAAGCTCACACAAAATTTAGTTTTGGCTCCCGAAAATTGAATAATTTTTTGTTTATTTAAATAATATTAATTATAGATTATTTTAGTATATATATATATATATATAAATGAATTAAAAATAGTAGACAATTTTTTTTTTAATGTATGAATATATTCTTTTTTTTTTTAAAAAAAAAATAATAATGTATTAATAATTTATAAAAATACTTATGAACACAATATTACAATGATTACTTTTATAATTTTATTTTATTAATTCTGAATTATCTTTGATATAAACACAAAATTAAAACAAATACTGATCTTAACGATACTTTATCTAAGCCAGCTTTTGATAATTCGTTGATTTGTCTTCAGTTTTCCTGTGTTTAATTTAAAAAATTAAAAATATAAATCAAATGAAAAAGTTGTCGATTATACAATTAAATATTATATATAATATTGGAAATAAAATTAATGAAGTAAAATAAAAAACTAAAGAAAAATAGATAGACTAATTTTAAACCGACCCAATTATAATTATTATTATAAAGTAATAAAGTTCATACGATTTGTTTTGGGTAAAAATTAGTTCAATTGATTTCAGTAAGACAAATAAAAAAATTAACTATTTACAGATATATAAATTTATCATGCAATATCTTTTTAAAATATAGGCCGACAAACCATCTCCGCCTAAAATCATTTTTTATGTACAATGGTCAATAATTTATCGCATTGAGTATTTGAGTACGAAATTAACATATTTATTACACTGACTAACATAATAATTAAGTACACTTGATACCTGTAAAATACAACTGTATAGAAAGGTGAGCGATTAACCTGGGTTTTTTTTCAATAGCATTTCAGCTTTGAAATCACTTAGCAAATATGAAATAGCAATGTATTGAAAATAAACATCAACTTTCATATAATTTTAACCACTAAGGTTCAATATGTGGTTTAAAATTATACATTCGGGTTTTACTAAAATTATCCTTTATTAGCAAATCGAATATTGCAACTTGAGGGGTATTTGTATAAGGTTATGATTTTCAAAAATAACGACCAATCGTGTTATAAGTATTTAATAATATTTGCATGATAACTTTACGTCATTGATGATTATTTGAATTCGAGAAGAAGAACAATTATAAACTTTTTATATTCATGTTTACCTACCCACATCCATCTTCGATTATTTGTTGCCGACTCATCTGAAACTAAAAAAAAGTCGGGAAATGAACAACACATTCTATAATAAACCTTGACTCGTATTATACATATTAATATTTTTGTATACGTCACGTTAATAATATTGACCAATAAAATGTATCTTCTTCATTTTTTTCTTTTCTCATCGTTCCCAACCAAATAAATGTATATCCTTTTAAAATAGTATTCATTTTAATAGATCAACATAGCATTATGTAGGTATTAATAATGATTTAAAAATATTTGAGCTGAATATTTAAATATAAATGATAAGAGAAATATTTTATATTTTTATTGATTGTAATTAATTAATAAATAATAAAATATTTAAAAAAGATGTAAACGATTTACTGTTTTACAAAACTTATATACAATATACATATTATGATACATTTTATAAGTTTACTAATGATTCCCTTCACCCCCTCAATTATAAATTTTCAAAACACTTTGTTAGACATTAGTTTTTTAATAGATATGGATTTTTTATGGGCTTGACATTTTTGGAATGTTTTTTTATTTTTTATTCTACAATTCCTATAAACTGTCTGTTAAGCACCCATTCAAATAATGCCTTAGAAGAACACCGAAAATATCCAAGACCCAAAATTTTTAATTACGATACTCTATGACGTTTTTAATTTTTTATTATACTTCACAGTTATGTGAATTAAAATATTTAATACGATACAATTAAGCGATTTTATAAACACAAATGTATATAATTATATACAAGCATAAAAATCAAATATATATTAAGAGGATTTACTAAGTTTAATTCATAAATGCCAATACTAACTAATAGTAAAGTTAATAATAACCTGACAATTGAAGAGTTTTAAAAATAATTTGACATTTTTTACATTTAATTATTTATTTAATATAATAATCCAGCAAAGATGATTTTTATAAAACCCTATAGGCTATAATAATTCTTATAACGTAGACAAGGTGCTGAACCATGCAAATTATTGGTTTGAGTGGTTTGAACTATTTGAAGGCTTCTGATTTCCCGAGGCTCAGATTGTTCAACATTTTACTGTACATAATCCGTGATCTCTGATTAAAGTTGATTACATTGGATTCAAAAATAATAATAATTGATAACCCAAATAAAAAAAAAAAATCGTGGAAGTCTCCTCCTGGCTCTGATAGTCTGATGTATAACAGGTGTCTAATGTACATCGTCATTGAGCGTAGTTCTCCAGCTATAATGGTCAATGGATATTATATTAAATTTGAATTCAATGATAAACCTTATATAATATTTTTTATGTTCAAATCGTATTAATAAAAAAAAAAAAAATGATGAACCTAAATGAAGACTGTAGTTTAAGAAATTGTGACTGTTCATTTTCAATATTTTAAATTTTTTACCCAAGTTTCTAATAGTTTTAGTTTTTTATTAAAAAGTTAACGTAAACAAGTACACAACATTAATTATAATATATATTTTTCAAGAACAATATAACAATATAATTTAAAACAATAAATATAAATATTTAAATTTTAAATGTTTATCAACAAAATATTATCGTTACAGATGTCATGTTAAACTAAGTTAACTCGTAAATCGTGTTAGACCTTGTTTATCCTCGAAAATATTACTCACCGTCCGGTCCATAATCAGCAGTTCTCAAACTTTTTTTGGTTCTCGCATCCCCAAAAATAAAAAAAAAAATGCATTGCACCTCTCTTGAATAAATGAAACAACATTTTACTTTTATTGTATAGTTCTATAATAGTAGTATGCATATATAATATCAATATTTAACTAGTGTCTATTCTGTTAAATGCTTGCACCTCACAAGGAGCACGCGCGCACAGTTTGGGAGCCGCTGATTTATGCCATGTCTCACCGAGCAGAAACCAGACACAAGCCAGACAAACGGGAAACATCTCTATTCAAAAAACTGGTTTTCATTAGGTTCAAGAGAAGAACCAAAATCAATGATTTATATTTTTAATACATTTTATACTGATAGACATTATATGCTATTAAATAATTTAATTATGTATCATACTATTATTATGTCTTAATTTCAATTTATAAAATATTATAATCAATTCGACATACATTATTATATTTTATTTTGTTCAATTTTTATTAGATCGTTACAATATATATAAGATTTTAGATGGTGGTTTTTCATCAGATGTATAACTAATTTATTTATTTACAATAGTTTACATATTATATACTATTATATAGACGTGCTTGTAATTGCTAAAAAACAACCATTATTAATTGAGGTAAAAAATATACTGTTTAGTGGAATAAATATTTTTACTTATTAAAAATTTAAATTGAATTAAGATTGTTTTATAAACCGCATTCTCAAAATACCTAGATAATATTTGCAAAATTAAATGTTGACATTTAATGTGGATAGGTACTTAAACTTACTCAAAAAAATATATTGTTACAATATTTAATAAATTAATATTACGAATGTGCAAAATCGAGTAAATACAACAATAATGTATGAATAGACACAAATTGCCAGTTACGAAGAATAAACTATATAAGCATCAAGCAGGTACTACTGATATTGTTTAATAATAAATTAAGTGTATCATTATAATTCACTTACCTATATAATAATAGGTATGTAAAAGTTAATTAATGTGAATCAAAAGCAATCATATACAAAAAACATCTTAATATTATTTATAATGATTTAGGTATTATTTTATTATAATAAGCGAAACAAAAAAAACTATATTGTTTATGAACACAAATCTATCTCGATTACAATGTAGGTATATTATTTTAAATAGGTATTTTCAAGGTTTATTTTTATACTATACTTACTAAAATATATTTTTAATATATGATTACCATTATAGTAATATAATACTAACACAACGTACAAATAGTCACTACAACTTAATGTTTTCAAAATTAATAACTATAATTAGTTTATAGTTTATACCTATCATATATACTCTATACTTCGCAATAATTTGTTTTCATTATTCATTCATTGGCTATAAATATTTAATAAATCGTTCGTAGAAATTCTTAACTACATATTAAAATGTATAGGTTTTATACAAGTAAAGCAAATTTTTTTTTTTAAACAAGGTTATTTTACAAAAAAAAAACATTTTTGAACAATTTAATTGAATTTTTAGTTATGTTTAACAAATAGTTGTATAAGTGAAAAGAAAAAAGTGTATTAAAAACAAAAAATGCATTGTAGAGCTAACAATGAATAATACTACTATATTGAATTTTATAAGTTGGGATTGGCTTAAATTACTGAATTATTGCAGGATTAGAATATTATATGAGCTTCTCTTAAAATTAACTCTATTTTATCCTACATATCCTTAAAGCTATCATAATATGGATATCAATGAAAAATTCAACCGTAATAATATACGTTTGGTAATAAAATAATAGAGTGCATGTAAACTTCCAATACCTAATAAAAAAGTATCCTTTTTTTATTGTAAACTCCACCAGAAAAAAAAACAGGTAAAATTGATTATTCAATAAATACCTATATTGTATTATTATTAAAAAAAATATATAATATATATATATTATAATTTTTATAATAATAATTGTCTATATTAAATAATAGTTAGGTAGCATAATATGCCAAAATATATTTAAAACTTAAAAAGAAAAATAATAAAATCAACGTGTTAATATGGGAAGACTCTGGTGAAGTTTCCATATACCCATTACAAGTAACAAAATTAAATTGGCGGAGTAAACATTAGACCTTTTCATTACTTTTTTATCAAACCGGTATTCTGGTGTGGTTTAAAATCGCCCAGAATAATATTATAATTCCATAGCCATGTAGAAATCCACTTGTCATTGTTGCTTTTGGTAATTATATTCACTCTGCAAATTAAAATGCTCTAACGACAACGGTTTATTTTAACTTCGTATGGTATACCACGTTAATATATCATTCTCAGAATATGATGATTAAGACGTAATTTGGATTCTTCACAAAAGAACTTTATCATTAGAATAAATAATGTCAGCTATTCAAAATCTGAGTACAACAGTAAAACATAAGTACAAGTATATAACGTTAGATGAAACCATTAGCTAATTAAATATATATCTACACGAGTATTTGTCTTAGTAATTTATGAAAACTATAAGTAAAAATGAGTATAATTATTCTGCGGAAAGTGTAAACACTTATAGAATTTAGTATGTTTAATGTATATCAAATTTACCGAGAAAAGAAACAAAATATGATTTCAAAATATATTTTAAAAAAAGAAAGCAATAGTTACTGAGTACTAGCTGATGTCGTTTTGTAGTACGAAAATATATATTAATATTGCTAGCATGTATGTATTTCATCTTAACCATTGTATAAGTATATCTTATAAATACTAAAACCAATGAATTTTCTCGTTTAAATTGTAATAATTACAGTGGTTCTTTACACAATATTCTCACTTCCAGTTTCCAAAATTTCCAATATACAGTAAATCATTAAGGATGGCTCAAGCTCGATATTTCTGTTTAATTATGAATTTATTCAAATTCTGATTTTTGAAATTGTTTAATATTGTATAACTATATTCAAATATTTTATATACATATACATTATAGATATAATATTATACCTACTAACATATTTTACCATTTTTTCATATAATATATAATATCCTATCAATTATATTGAGAATGCATATTTTAATGTTTCAGTACGAAAACTGCTGTCAATCGACTGAAAACATTAAATAGACTTGTTGATTGTTAGGATTTTCAATGAGTTTAGAACATGACAATTCTGAAAATTACGCAAAATCGTGTCTGACGTTGTATGGTTAGAGTACTTACTAAACCACAACGATTTTCAAGGTTAACTTATAAATTGTCCTTAATTTGCACACAATTAAAGTTAATTTGGTTGGACATTTTTTATTGTAATTTAATAAGCATATTTTAATAAATATCAAAATATATATAAATTATTTTTTAATATACTTAATATTAATAATTCATATATTAAATGTTTTCATATTTAAACTAATTTTAATAAGTACTTTCTTTATTTTAAATATTATCATATACAGTATTAATTCATGCATAAAAATTAAATACAATAATTAAGTATAATATTTTTGTCGCTAAATAATTATAATATTATGGAATAGGTAGTAAAATGGTACGTTGACCACAAATAACCTCTCTATCAACTATAGATATTCTTTTAAGCAAGGTCTTTATAAACTATATAATACGGAAGACAAAAAAAAAAGTTTAACTAACCAAAAATGTAAAAACAAAAATAAATAGGAAAATATTTTTAAACATTGAAAATGTATTATTATCCAAACTTAATTGATTAATTTTTTAATAGCTAGTAGCGTATACTGTTATAAAAACAAAAAATTAACTATTTCACTAACGATGAAATTATTTGTATTATTATAGTACTAATTTGTTAAATTTGAAAGTTTATTAACATTTTTGAAAATATTTGTCTAAAATAATAGCAAATCGAAAAATACCTATCAATTTATTTTATCGTTTTTTTTTTTACAATAAAAATATATTATGATTATTAAATTTTATTCATACATGTTTTATTAGCATTTATTAAAATAAAAATAAAAAAATACTGATTTAAATTGTCTGTAAATAGCTTAAAAAGAGTTAAAATATTTTGAAAATTATAATATGTTTATAAAAGATTATATAATAATTTTTTTGAAAATTTAAAGTTCTTACGGTTATAAGGTTATTTGTTTTCGAGTTACACCAAAAAAAAAATTAAATCGATTTTTGTCAAATACTAGATTCGCATAAAAATGTCGGTTTTTTTAATTTGTTTTGACTTCTTATAGTAGTGTATACAAAGACAAAAAAAATATGCGCATCATTGTAAATCAATACATTTATCACTGTTCAGGATCTAAAATACAAAGTACTCATGAAATAATTTCGATTTCCATGTATTGAAATACTCCGAAAATTATGAAAAATTAACTATTTTATTTCAGAATATAAAATTAAAATTTATGTTATCATTCAAAAAAGTATAAACTTAATAAAAACAATAAAAAAAATTTGTAGGTATAGTTAACAGAAAAACAACACATAAATTAACAGCGAACGCAACTAGTAGGTATTATTACACATTTTTATGACAGGTAAATCAATCATTTTTTGTTTTAAATTATTTCGAGTTTCATAGTATGTAGTTATTAAGGCAATCAAGAAAATTTTCATAATATATCGCTAAGAAAATTATATGAATGGAAAAAATAATGAAATATTGATACATTTTGACGACCCTGATATCTATTTAAAACGTTGTTTTGAATACTAAAATGATTTTGTATTACTTTCAAAGATCCACTTTTCAGTATTACTACATTTTAAAACTATATTTAATATTAAAACTGATTTTATTATTGGCTTCTATACTTTATGTCTTTTAGATTCTGAGAATTCTGAGTCAACTTACACTCATTAATTGAAGAATTTCTATAACTTCATTTGGTCACTATTTCTGTCTTTAAATAGTTGTTTCATCATAAAAATATTTTCACGAAATTTCAAAAATTAAATAATAAAAGCTGTCCAAAATATATTTAGAAACAAATTTGAAATATTTTTACTATTTATAGTAAGTTTTAACCTTTATGGATTCATTAATTAAAAAAAATTAAAACAGTCAAACACAAAGAATTAGGGTTTGAATTTCCGTGGGAAAATAGACAATTTTTTAAAACTGTTAAAACAGATTTAGTTGTATTGTCTTATAATATTTAATAAATAATAATAAGAAATCTTTTGACTTTCAATACGTTTAAAAATAATCATACCATCATCATGCCAAATAAGTGCATTAGTGTGTTGTTTTAAAACATACATATTTATACCTACGGGCATAGCTTATTACAAAAATGGCACGAAATGTTCAGTGTGATGTGACATTATAACAATGAAATGCATACACGAGCATTCTTTGGATTATATTAATTGTTTCGTAGTTTTTTTCGCCTTGAAAATTTAGATAAGGTCAAAACGATATTGTTAAATATTTAACTCAAAAATATTTTTTTTTTTTTTTATAAAAAGCCAATAAAAAAGTGCGCAAGTTTCTGAGAACCGTTTTACCAAAAATAGTAAATGGAAAACTATGAATTTTATTTATAGTAGAACAACAATCAATAGCAATAAGCGGATAATAAATACAGTTAAATGTAGTTTTAAACTGTGCACCACTCTGCTGGTCTTCTGCAGAAATTAGTATGGAGATAATAATAATATATTTTCATTTCGTAAATTTGTTTGATTGTTTTATTTTTTTATTTTTATCTTAAACTAAGTACGTGGTAGTGTTATAGTACTATAATAAATTGTGATTATTATATATGTTACCTATTTATAGTAGCATAACATAAAACTCGATTCTGAATGCTGACAAAATAACGTAACAGTTCTGCAAATGTGTTCTCTGTACTAAGGATCATATAGCTAACGTTTAAGGATACCCAGTATTCAAGTCTCCAAGCGCCTTATCAAACACAACCAATGTCCTAAAATAAAAATCTGGCCACGGTGTCTTTTCTTAAGACTCCCTTCTTCTCTATTCAGTCCGAACTATTTTATGCTCCCATTTCTTCTAGCTCTGATATTATCAAAATATATTCCTAACAAAAGCAATGCTATTAACAAATACTTCTTTATCCAAATTCCTGCCTATACTAAATCACTAATTATTAGCGACTTTCTTACTCTTCTTACAGCTGTAGTACCTACTTAATGTATGAAACTTAATGAAATGTATATTTGTAAATATTATCTGCCTTTTAATATTATCCATAATGCCGTGCCATTGATTATTTTTATTATTATGTAATTTTAATATTATTAATAATGGCCTTCGTGGCTGTATTCAGACACCGCGTACTGTGTAACGCGGTATTATACTATATTATATCTTATATTATGTTTCATTACTATACCGTATTTTATGTTATTATTTACATAAATAAACAACGGGCACATGTGTAAGAGAATTCGATGTTGAACGTCATCAAATACACAAAAATACCTACCTCTAATAATTATATATATTTTGTTAATTGCGAGCGGGTACTGGGAAAAATAAAAAAACGGCAAAAATAATAATAGGTACGTATATGTTGTCGATCAATAATCATTTATTAAACTACGACGATGGACTTGGCCCGATTGTTGGAATAGAACTCAAGAGACTAGAGACTCATCAAGATTTTTTTCTTCGTATATAAGCATGTCGTAAGTATATATACACGTTTTGCGCAGCCTTCGGGCGGGAAGGTCGGGTTCAAGAGTTTGGCAATGACATTGTCCGAAACGCAAGTCCATTAACTATACAATATGTACATTATATATAAATAAATATACATATATTTATATACGATGCTATCGATATATTTATAATATATTCAAGAAATATAAGTATATTCGACCACACTAATTGTATTAGCAAACATCGCACACCAACATCACGCGAATATTACAATAATATGCGCTGTACACAAGAACCCTCACCGTCGTCGATTAATGGTTTTACCCACTAAACGCTGTGCACACATAATATGAGTATTATCATTTATCACCGTATTATATAGGCATAGTATACCTGTTGTATTGTGACGATGAGTGTCTCCTACGATAGGTTTACACATAATTATTTATTATAATATAATGCGCCCGATGTTTATTACACCTCATACCTATATGTTATTTTTGTGCGAAAACTAACACGTCACGAATGCAATATATTTTTAACATCCAACCGATCGTAGTTGTGGTCGTCATCTCTATAAGCTATTGCGTCTTCCGGATGTTGCGGTGTACCAATATAGTAAGAAATTATATTGACGTCAACATATACACATGGACAATAGTATAGTATGTAGCTATATACAGGATGGTTCACCAAAAATGCTCATCCCCATTTTTAATTTATTCAAAATCTCAAAGTTATTTGAATCATGTTTTAGAAGTGTTCCGTAACGATACAAACTTTTTTCAAATAAGAATCCGCATTTTTTACGGTAAATTACATAATAGTGGATAGTTTTTCTGAACATTTTAGCGTGACGAAATCAAAATTCTACCGAGTAGTTTTGAGTTTTCAAAATATTTACGCCAAGGATAATAATAGTTATTATAAATATGGTTCTACTGCAGAAATCCTGGATGTAATAATATAATAACTATTGAACTTGGACGATTTTTAAAAATAATTATTGTTCACGGTTATAAATCAAAAACGTTTAGTTTAAATGTTGATTCTGATACGTCAATATTTTACCTCAATAATTTCAAAACATTTTACTGTATCTACTGTCCTAGCTATTATAGTGATCTGTTAGAGCGTATTTAAAAATTTCAAAAACCATTACGCGTCGAAGAAAAAAAGAGGGGAGGGTGGGTGTGTTTGGTAAATCGCCCTGTACAGCATATATATATATATATTATATATATAACCTACGTGCGTAACTACGCGATCGAAATGAACGCCCCGATAATCGTAAATTACAATAAATTGATGATGACGAAAACAACACGGACAACAACAACGACGACGACGACGGCAATGGGGAAGACGGTTTTAATAATGCATAATGATAATGCACGCGAATACGCAGTACGCAAAAGATATATACGCCATAATCATATATTATATTGACGTACATAGTAGCTATACATCGTAGGCAATCGCTGTATACGATATAATTAACACACTCGGCCGTCGGATTCGGTATTATTAAAATATATATTATAATATCGTTGCGAGGGGTTCGGTTCGCACCAACCTACATCATGATCGTTCGGCCGGAGGGCGGTTGCTCGGCCGATTTCGCGTCTACGGCGTAATGTGTGTTGAGCTTGTTATTAGACGGCAGCAGCAGCTGTGGGTAATCAGCCACCGCCGCGTATATATATACGGCGAGGAGGCAGAGACGCGAGGTCACCATACATATTATTACGATGACGATATTATAATATGTCGACGAAATATTGTAAGCACATAGGTACCATATACCTCGGTATAATTATAGGTACAATTTACCTATAAAGTGCCTATAATACCCTAGTGGTTCAACCAGGAGGGTGAACTCCGGATGCGGACCCCCCACCCCCTTGGCTCGTATGATTCTAAATTAATAAATAAAACGCTGCTTAGATTTTTCTTTGTAAAATGTCTATATTATTAGCACTTATTTGATATTTAAAGTATTAACACTACTAATTAAAAAATATATCGCTTACAAAAATTAAGATGGTTTATTTTTTTTTTTTAGACCCCTCTAGTGAAAAATTCCTGTTTTAATGATAATATTCCAAAACCGTTGTTAGTCGTGTATTCAAATAATATCGATTAAAATTTACAACGATTACAATTATTTATTGCATACCTACCGATATCATGATGTCCGCTGAACTGGCGGTTCCGGTTATTGTCGCCAAATTATTTTGCACGACTTGAGGTGGATTTCCACTGGACCGTTCGCGTGTACGTGCAACACGCACGTACGCACGGTTGTCTACACATACGTCCTCCGTGAAAAATACGTGCTGGTAAGCACGGCAAGCGCTTAGTTTTAGCGTTTAAATTAATACTTTTTCTTTTTATTCGTATGAACCGACGACGCCGCGGGAACTGATTTCGCATTATTTTCCGCGAAATCAATACTTACTATAATTTGGCCAGACCCCATAGTACAATTAATACACTTTAATTCATTTTTAAAACAATATATTATTAATTATTACAGTACGATTTAATATTATAATATTATAAAAGACTTTTAAATTTGTAATCGCTGCTATCGGTCAAATTAGACCGTTCGAACGGAAATAGTTGAACTAGATTCCACTTCGTGGTATCGTGCGGTGATAAGACGCGTCGTGAGAACGTATAAACTTTCTGGTATACCAAAAGCCTACCACGGATACCAATCAATCGCACAAATGTATTTTTATGCGCGTATGTAGTGATGGAAACCCGCCTTTAGTGTTTCTGCATCGCGCTGTGTAATCTTGTATATTATTATTATTATAGGACGTACGCGTTATTATAGGTATAAGACGTACGCACAGACGTCAATACGAGAAAAAAATAATACGCGTCGATGTTCTGCGCCCGTGAAACTTTCTTGCTGCCGCAGACGTGTAAATATACGGACAACAGTATAATCGTTGTATTTTCAGACGCGTAGATACCTCCTATACTATTATTATAGTGTATATTATACCTATTCGGCGGCGGCATACGTACGCAGTGATCGGACAAATTCGCTAATTTTCTCCGAACCGCTTATTAGGGACGTGACGTGGGCATAATGTATTTAATAGGTATCACATATTTCGTACATTAATACGTATATTATTGTTATTATTCACGGCCGCCGCGGCACGAATCTCCGGGTTCGGATGGTGTTTCCACTCATGACGGCTGGCGTACCTCGTATTATATTATTGCCCCGACTGAAACATTATAATATGTACAATAATAATTATATAAGTCGACCGTTGAAATATTGTACACGATTATAGTGTAATATACAGTCCGTGCGCGTTGTGACGTCAATGGCTGAACTTGCAAACCGGTAAAAAGTACGCGAGAATATTATTACTGACGTTTATGCCCCCAAACGTTTCTGGCGAGTAACGAAATGCACACCGGCGGCGGCGGCGTGCGGATCGTCGTTTGATTAACAGACGAATAGTCTTATGGTTCCGAGCTCGGTCCGTCGAAAATTAATATCAGTAATATCACATCGTAAAATTGTTCCCGGAATAACCGCACTAAACAGATTCGATGGCTGTTTTTTGTTCACGAATAATTAAGAAGTTTGTCA
Organism: Aphis gossypii; assembly: GCF_020184175.1. Lineage (NCBI taxonomy): Eukaryota > Metazoa > Arthropoda > Insecta > Hemiptera > Aphididae > Aphis > Aphis gossypii. Next base: position 21,128,587 of record NC_065532.1, on the reverse strand, counting down.
GAACGCGTAGCTCTCGCGTCATCCCACATTAATTATTTAAAAACAAAATAACTAAAAACTTGGTAGCCCCCACAATGTGTTTTTGTATGACGATAATATTAAATGACACCGGTTGAACTGTTTAATATTTTTTTAGTTTTCGTTACCAATTATAACGCGAACATATCAAACTTTTTAAACATATTATCGTAGTACCACATCACCTATAAGCATTATCTCATCCCAATGATGATGTTGAATTCATAACAGTTAAAATAAAAATTATAAAAAATTTAGAATAGCCAACATAAGGTATACAGGGTGGGGCACTAAAACGACCGATTTTTAAAGATAAATTATAAAATAAAACCACGAATAAAAACGAATGAATTACATAACTTTCCATTAATTTTTTAAAATTTAAGTTTTATTATCGGCTTTTTATCGTACATTCTTTTTATTTAGTACAGAACCCGGGTTTTCAAAGTTGGTTGACTAATTTTGATAGCCTTAACTTATGGTACCGACTCATGACGTTTAAGATTAAAATGAAGACGTACTGTTGTATTTATGCTTTAATGCTCATTGCTCACCACTCAACTATTCCATGTTTACTAAATATCTGAATACCAAATGGGCAATGACATGTTGTCTTTGAACCAATAATATTATATGAGAATTCTTATCTTAACTATAGGTACTACAAAAAAAAAATCTATTTTTGAAATCGGCCGTCTCAGTGCCTCACCCCCCATGGCCCCATGTATAGTAGTTATATAGTAAATTATAAAATCAAAAGTATTTACAAATAAATTTAATATGATTTAAACATTAAACTGATAGCGAAGAAGTAGTAAAAGTTTTTTAAAAATTTGATTCTATTCTTGAATATTAATTGAGTAGGTACTATAAATGCTATTATTTTTAGACAGGTATAGACTTATATAGAATATACGCTATTCATTTTATAAGTTGTTTAATTATATACTTATGTACTTTCTTGTTGGCCATGTGGTTTTAAACGAATTTGCTCAGTGTGCCAATCCCGACTGCCTACAGACGTAGTCTAAAGGACGCGCGCCCTGCTCAATTTATTTTGACGCACATCATGTTTTCGGCTAGACGTTCGACGACTCCACAACTACATAATAATACGATCGAGATAGGTATCCGAGAAATTTTCGTGTACCGGTTTTAGTACACGATACTAAAATTATAGGTGTAAGTGCTAGGGACCAGACTTAACTATTATTAATTTTGCAAAGATTTGCTAGACTGGCTAAAAAGATGCATGTGACTTAATTACTGTGATCAAAATATTATGAAAATAATAGCTTATAAAAATACTAAATTTATTAATTTTTGTTATAAATATAGGTATTAGGTAGTCACTTCAAAATCTGTTATCAATTGATTATATTATAATCGAATATAAAATCATATTCACCATCGACCTGATGTCCTGATGGGTTGCCGAACCGTTTCAAAATGTTGTCGTGTTTCAAAGTTCGATATTATGATAATTTATTCTTTAACATCTTTTATTATTCTTTCCTCCACCTGAAATCGTAATATATATTATATAATTTCCGTCTTTACATTTTGCTGCATATTATTAAACGCAAGTAAATATGGAAAATATAAGTATTTTCTTTACGTATTGTTTCCTCATAGCAGTAATAAATCTAAGTGGTACACACTTCACTGTCATGGACAATAGCATTTAAATAATAAGGTCATAATGTGATTGACCGATGAATAACCACTATTTATTTTAATCATGACAATCGCTTCGTCATTATCGTTATTGCTAATTAGTTATTAGTTATTACTTATTACCTACCGTAAAAGTATTACCCAAATTTCAATTTAAGCAAAAAACTACATTTAATAAATTTATTTTTTGCACATATCATTTGACTACAAATATTGCATGGACTGAAAAATATAAACATGAAATGTATATTCTAAGTATATCACATAGCGTTGTATTGAAGAGTATGATTAATTGTTTCTGTACATAAACGTATAACAATAATTATAAAAAATCCTACTTGTACGCATAAAAATGAAATGTTTTACATATTATATTTAATTCCTTCTTCTATCAGAATTATATTGTAATACTTAAACCAATTAAACCAAATGTATTTATTGACACGCGTTAATTTTTTTTATTTTACATCTTGTTTAAATTATGTAGGTATTGTGTTCGTCATCGAAAACGACGCAAATAACCTCGCTGTTGATGCGTAAAAAAGGATTATTAAAAATATTTTACAAATACAGGTAAAATACCGTATATTACGTAAGATGAATTTATTTTCTGCTTTAATTTACCGTTTAAAAAACATTTCGCAGTATTAAATAGGTCTTTATAGGACCGAGTTGTTGTGATAAAACCGAATAATAGGTACAAATATTTTACTGCGAAAAAGTAAAAAAAATAGTCATGACGTGTCCTACATAATTCACATCATGTGTGATAATAATATCCATTATAATAGAGTATAGACCATCATAGTTCATCGCTGCTAATAGATCGCTTAGATTGCTTTACTTATAGAAATGTATCATGACACTCGTTACCGTAGGTACACAGTCAGCTCGTTAAATCCATTATCATCGAATAGTTCGTGATCAATGCGACGATCCAAACACAAACAATATAACAATAAACCTAGTACAACATAATATTGCGAAACAGATTTATAGGTTGAGTAAAAGAATAAAACGAATGCTTCGAAACAGTTAAAAATGTTAAAATAAAAGTATAATAATAATATTGTGTTCAAAACGTAACGTATTACAGGAACTCGTTAACTAATATACTGTGTCGTTAAGTTTTAAGTAGGTATGTATAAGTTTAATTATTATTCAAAATATTTGTTAAATATTTTTATAACGGTGATAAAAATTACAGATTTACTATACGATATTACTTGTAATATAGTTTATTACTACATCATAATAGTATTATGTACGTCCATGAATAAAAAATAGTTATTGAGCGATTTAAGAAAACAAACAAATTTATTATGTAGGTACCTACTGTCGTCCTAATACTAGCCATCTAATATCATCCTACGTGTCTACGTATAGTAGATACTTAATGTTATAATATTAGGTATCCTTACGAAACATAAATATCGCATCATTTTGATGACCTATCGATTTAGTCGACAGTTTGACGCACGTATAGATTTTCACAAGAGACTAAATAACTATAATCGCATATAGTTAAATATAGTAAATCACTAATGTATAGATGTAGGTGGCGTATTGGTCAATAAGAGTCACAAATTATACAGATTTGTTATAGTGAATATATCATTAAATAAATTATGTATCAGATATTACGAGTGTTTTATTTTTAAATCAACAATTTTACGTAAACACAAAAATGCTGTTACTATAATTAACGCAAAAATCAAATACTATAACAGTAGGTAGGTATACTTAAATATTATTAACGGAGAAGAATGTGTTGAGCATGATTTTAAATTTTAATTTTTAAAATTTAATAGAATTATATTTTCAAATCGATAACAATTAAATTTTCCTAAGTAAGCAAGTAAATATTTTCATGATATAGATACAGAGATGGTTCTAACTTCCTGGTTTTCACACATAATTTATGAGACTGAAGTTAGCATTGTTAGCAATATAGCATTAAAATCCTTATGCAATAACTACTATTACTGTCAGATCAAATATTTAGTATGTAAAAATTAGCTTCGTTAAAACTAGATTTTCTATATATAGATGTACACTCGTCAAATATAGTAGATACATATCTTACTAAAATATTATATGAGATGCAATAAATAATGGTAAATATACACTATGCATGGTGCATTTTTAAATCTGAGTAAAAATTTTGCAGATTGAATTTAATAATTATAAATTTTAATTTTAAAATAAATTAAATATACAAGGTATTTGCCATAAAAATACTCACAACTTTGTTTTTATGATAAAAGGTTTAAAGATATGGGTCTAAGATAATTTGAAAATTTTAATAATTTTTATATTAGCCTATGAATATTTATAATTATATTTATTTTATATTTTGTTAAACCATTTTTAAGGAGTATTATCCTTCATACAAACATTCTAACAAACAAACCACTATACTCGCTTGAGTTTGATTAGGTACTTGAACATTAAAAAAAAATTATATTTTTAAAAATACAATAAATATTTCATAGTAAAAAGAATGTTTTCATTTGATAAACAGAAGTTTATAACACCAGATGACATTCTTAAGTCTTTAAATAGTAAAAAATATCATATATTTAAAAAAAAATGTCTTTAAGTAGGTATATACACTTAAAAATTAAAAAATCAAATTTTAAATAAGTGCATGAATAAAAGAAAAAATGAAAATGAGCATACTTTGTGAAACTTAAAAAATAAAACCTACTTCTTTTTAAATATTGATCTATAAATAAACTTTTACATTTTTACTATAAGATACATTCATTTGATTAGTCGCATATCACTCCATAAATTTTTACATGATGCAAATAATTTTTAAAATAGACTTTCAAATTTGGATTCAAAACTTAATAAAAACAAGAATGTACCATAGATTGATAAATTTAAATACAAATTTTTATTAAATTTAACAACGGATTCCACTTAACGTTTACACATAGTCATATAGATAATACATATTTTATAAATTATGTTGATAACCACAGTATGGCAACTAAAGTTCCCACGGATATTTATGGTATTATCGCATAATTTCCTAGATAAATGGTTAGTAACAATATTATAACCATGGTAACGAAAGTCATGCCGATGACGGTCGGTTAAACTGCAGGCAACAACGTTGTTAAAAAGTCAGTATGCAGCCATTATAAGATTCAAACTGTCTATCACTGCGTACTGCAAATTATAATGGCATGATTATATTCATTGCGAATTATTATACAACTATTTTAAATTATATTATTATGAGCTAAATCCATAACGATAACTACACGGTGATAGATGGATAAACAAATTAAAGGCAATAAAATTCATTGTTTTGCACGTTATTTTGGTTGTAGTACTTAATTTTAATTATTTTTTTAGCAATTTATTTTAGATGTATACATGTTAACCATACAAAAAAAGACTTGTTTAACGATCTCAGAAAATGTTAGACTTTTAATTTGTAAAAGATTACTTATCTAGTGAACACAGATCAAAAAGTTCACGAACATTAAAATATTACTGTTGCCTTTTCAAATATCAGTATACCTATACAAGATACGAATATTGGTTTTAGGTCAATGTTAGACTAATTATAACTTACAATATTTCATGGAATCATTATTATGATTTGTGATAAGCAACAAGTTTTGTTTGTTTTATTTACAAGATATAAATTACTATACAGGGTGAGGGTGTCTCACAGTTATTGTCTATGTACGAAATTACTGCTCGGTAACTATGTATAAATATATTTTATATAGCCACATAGCCATAGATACTCGTTTACCTATTTTTGCTTAAACTTTATAGAGTATAATATATAATCAGTTAAATATAATGAACATTAATAATCTAACTTTTAAAATATTTACATCGATTATTTGTACGAATATTTTCAGATTTTTGAGCACAAACAAAATCTGTTGAGATAAACCAATGTTAACAATATAATATGATTACATTTATAATTTTTGAAATAAAATTTAAATAATTTTTCATGTGTATATAAACACGACGAGCCACTGTATACTATTGTACGTATACACGCTGTGATCGTCAACTGCGTATTTATTTTTATTCGTTCACTTAATTAATAGTGTTATTATTCAATTAATGTAATTGTATACGGTATAATAAATATACAATATTTTAAAATATGCTTAATTTAGCTTTTGGCTAAACCTAACTAATTTATTCTATATTTTCAATTTCTAAGTATAGGTGATATTTCAAAGATAAACACTTAAATAATTGATTTTTTTTAAAACCCACAATACAAAATATGCATATCTATAAGCATGTTGTTTTTATATTTTGTATAATATATAGGTAGGTATACTTATTCAAAATATTAGGAAACCTTTTCCCCCTTTTTACTAAACGTTATATTATGTTATTTTTAACATTAAAAAATATAGTAGTTACATAAATACTGATTAGTAAGATATATAATATAATATTAAAATAATAAATAAATTTAATAAACACTGTACAACTTAAAAATAACAAAAATGCAATGTCAGTAAATTAATGATACTAATTATATATATATGATAATATAATGTATTTAATATACTATTTTCGTAACAGTAATTTTCATTTGTTAATATTACTTGCATATCCTATGATAGTAATAATTTATCCATACTATCTTATTATAAGTTATACAAATAAATAAATTTCTATGTGAGTAATTGTTTCATTGTTCGTACCTTGTCTTATGTATTAAGTTTTATTTTTATATAATAGATGTATAAATTTAAATTAAATATTAATAATATTAATATTAAAAAACTAATAATTAAATATTAATATATATATAATAATAATAATAATAAAAACATTTTTAAGTTAAATCGGTACATAACTTAACTCACCGATAATTTTATCGATAACGTACAAATATTGACAAACTAAAAATTTTTAAATGCTTGAAAATTATTTAAAATATATTATTTTAAATGTCATTGAATAAATAAAATAGATAAGTGTGGCAAATTGAACTTTTTTTAAAGTTTAAACATACATTTTGTATGTAGAGTTAATGATAAGTATTTATAATAAATATTGAATAATTAAACCTTCTTCAAATATGGAATCCATATACGAATGAAACTACAGGTAAATAATAATAATAATAATAAAATCACGTCATTCTAAAATGAGAAACTATTGAAACAAAGAAAATAGGTACATAATATTATACATAGTAAATTTAATAAATTTCAATAGGTATGCGTTCTTATCTCAAATATTGATTTGATAAGATATCCTTCAGATTCGTACAATATAAATATATTAGTTAACAGAATTATGCTGAGTATTCAATATTTAATTGTAATAAGATTATCTCGCATGTTTGAATCATTTTTGATAAGAACAGAATCCCGGTCATGACCAAGTACAATATAAGAAAATAGTAATTTAACTACGCGGAAATAATACATTAATACTAAAAAGACGTGTTACTTAATAAACATTTAACTACAGGAGTAAAACTAAACGACTGTAAAAGATTTGAGTAATATTAATTAATATAAATTGTTTAGAAAGGTTTTATCGTTTATCAAGTCTCTCATACGAGAGACATGACATGAATAAGTAAATAAAAATATGTCACGAATGATTGAAATAAGTTATTTAAAATTTTGATTTTAATATTAACAACTAAATATTAAATAAGACATTCCCATCAATTTAATAAAGTGGACTGACGTCGATTACATAATTTTATTAAGTTATTTATTATAGCATAGAACAACTATAATACATAATATGAAATCATCGATCAATGATCACCCTATACTGTTTGTATTTCTACATTCTACCTCTATCAAACTCTCGAAATTATCTTGTCAATTAATGATGTGCGTCAAGATTATTTCATAATCTCAAATCAGAAAAATTAGTTGGTGCTTGACTTAATATTAAAATTAAAAGAAACAACGAGGATATTTTCGAATTTAAGAGAACAATATTTTATTATATTTACAAATACTCAACAGTTTTTAAATAATATATGTAAATATAAAGTGACGAGGATAAAATGCCGAAACAATGATAAATAATAAATACCTATTTTGATAATTAAATTAATAATAATCATTTTGTTTTATTTTGAAAACCATGATAAATAGGTACATTTCCCGAGATTAAATGTGTATATAGTCCTGAAAACCTACATTGATCATTAAGATCGGATAGTACCGCAATGCGTTAATGCCTGGTTATGTGTACGTTGTCTAATTGTCAAAAATAATAATATTTATTTAATTTTTGTAATATGTTTTCCACTAACTTCAGATTTAAAATTTTTTTCAATCATAAATTATATGATATTACTGAATTAAATACATAAATTTTCGTCAATCACAATTACTTTTTCTTTAATCCTTATCATATTTTGACAGATATAATAAACGTTGGTAGGTACTATAGGTATGTCTTCTAATTCTTACTTAAGTCAATGGCAAAACTACAGAATAAAACTGATATTAACCTTAACAGAGTTGTATATAAAAATCATTACAATTTCGGAAATCAAACAAAAATATAACTTGTGAATACGCCTATTCTAATTTCAATCTCAATCGTTATTTCAACGTTAACTTTTATTCAATTATGATTCAATTATTATTATTTTCTGCGTAAATAGTTTTAGTTTTAATCTAAGATTTAACTGCATAGGTCGATTTTCTTTACATTCGATTAGGTGCTAATTATTGTTTGTTTACATTTTTATAATCTTATAACGATAACAATATCATACATTTAAATTTTATATCTATAAATTTATCACTATAATATAACTATATAAGTGCCTAATTTATATAATGTATTACACTATGTAATTTTAATTGAATATATAAATACTCGTTCTTTATTGAGACTTCTATTGTTTTTAATGGCTTTATGAAATTTACTCAAATTAACACAAATTGTATGTCTATATTTATATTTATATATAAGATAGAATTGGTACTTTTTTACTTTCGATTCTTAAGTTAGTTCTAAACACTAGCGAGGAAGTTGAGCCATCTCTCTCCATCCTATTCAATTATCTAACATTTCTTTTATCATTTACCTATACCAGTGTTTCTTAAAATGTGTTCCGCGGAACTCTGGGGTTCCGCGAAAATCATTTCAGGGTTCCACGAAACTTGAGAGCTTTTTTCAAAATTTTCAAGAAAATTACTTTAAAAAATGTAACTAAAAATTAGTAGTGGTTAGGACCCAAGAGGAGATAAATATTTTATGCATTAAAATTTAAAACTATTGAAACAGAGTAGAGGTTCTAATTATCAAACTGTAGTAACTTATTATTGAAAGCTAAATAAAAATAGTTAACATTTTTTTCAAAAAAAACGTAGGTGTTCCTTGATAAAAGTGAACACAAAAAAAGGTTCCACAGGTAAAAAAGTTTAAGAAATGCTAACCTATACCTATAACCATAAAAATTATGCCTTCATATTTTAGGGTTAGTTTTAGCAACTTATTCTTTGACTACTTCTGTTATAAGGGGACTAGGCTACTGATGTTTTGTTGTTTTGTAGTGGAGGACTGAGCTTAAATTTTAAATGACACAATTTCATGTGAAGTAATTTTTTTTAGCCTATTATACATTATATTTGCTTATAACAAAGTTATTATGTAAATAAAATGTGGACAAAAGAACCAAGAGTCGGGTCTTAGCATGACGTGATTTGGCGATACTGTCACAGAGTGCCACTACCCCCTTTGAAAAGTTGACTCAACTGCGTCAAAATTAGGCGTTTCAGCCCGCTATTAAAGTTGTGACATGTGAATTCAGAGGCTGGTCTTTTGTAAGAATTCAGTTATCTCTATGAGCCTAAAATATACACATATGACATATACGTATTTATACACGTAAATTACATTTTGTGTAATGTTTGATTATTGTCTTGAATATTCTTTCTTAAAATGTTAATTTTGTAATTAATTATTATTTATACATGGTCGGTATGAATTAGATTTTATTGTTCCAAGGATAATTATTAAAGCTCAATATATTGTCAAAGGTTCTAACCTATAAGGTAGCTTGAATATACTAATACTATGGATATTATGTATTGTTGTTTAAAATGTTTATAAAATATTATTAAATAATAATACATTTTTATCGACGTTAAATTTATGAAATATTTTGTTATTATTTTGTGAAAAATAATAGGTATTTTATTTCAGTTATTAACCGGTTATATTTTATTAGGTAGGTACCTACGTGTTTATTTGTCGCTTTATTAATGTTCATTGTTGAATACAAGAGATTTTATTAGGCAATATTAAATTAATTATTATAGTTGTATAATATTTTCATCTAAAACTCATAAATTACTTATAGATGACAGGAAATGTGTATAAAAATAGTTTTTATAATCAATGTTAGTTTCTATACTAGATAGTCCTTACTAAGTATCGATTAATATTTTAATATTTTATACGAGTGTGATTGTTTATACCGACGGAAAAATTATTGATATTATGTATTTATGTTCTTCTGTACACAGAGAAGATTTATCTATTTAAGAATTAAAATAAATTGTTCGCATTAATTTATTTTTTAATATCTTAGTTAAATCCTTGTGATATATTCTTTATTTAAATAAGTATTTTTAATCAGTCAAAACATATATACCTAATGGAATACTATGAATTAAATCGTATAAATTAATAAATAAAATATTTGTACAATATATATTATATTATTATGAATAAACATTTTATTGACAATAGAAAAATATGTTATCATAATAAAAACAATATAAATTTATGGAATACGTCATAACGTGTACTCAATAGTCACGTTTCTAATTATTTATCCCACCAAAACAACTATTTTTATTGTCCATTAACATTTAACATTCTCACTATTAAAGTTTGTAGATACAATACACATTTATTTTTCCAAGGAGGTAAATCCCAGTGACTAAGTACCATAAAGAATATTTCTTAATATTATACATGAGTTAGTTGAATATATTCATTATTCATCTCAATAATTTATTTATAAAGAAACCATATTTCTATCAAAACTTATTTTAATTTATAGCATTAATTAAGATAAAAGGGACATTTACTTGTATTTCATTTTTTTTATTAAACAAATCATTGGAACTTGAAAATTACATTACTTACCTAACACTTTAAAGTTTAAAGTATATTTTTTTAATGTTGTAAAAGTCACTTTTTTCAGTAATTCGCAGGAAGTATTTTCCTGCTCAACTTATATACTTAAATGAAAATTAATGAATACATAACAAAAGTCCGGTTTTATGGTATCAATAAGATACAGTTTTTCATTGATAGTATAGCCATTTGAAAGTATGAAACTAAATTAATAGTTAAATAAAAAAATTTAATATAATTCTGTTTACTAACTGCAAAATAAATAAAAATAATCCTATTAAAAACAAAATGCTTTAACTGTTTTCTACGTTTACAAACGTATATGAATAATATATAGTAAAAATTACTACAGACTCACACAGAGTACAGAAAAATTAATTCTATACAATTAACTTCAATGTTATAGTAAATGTAGGAATATTATCTATAAAATCGTGTAAGCTGTTATATTGGTATTTCAATTTTAGAGTGAGAAATAATTACCTAGGTAAAATACTACAATTTTAAAACACATAACTCACTTTAAGATTAAAATATCAATAATAACAGTCTGTAGACCTATTACTTTAAGTTTTACAAGTCCAATAAAAGGTCATTTCACAATTTACCCGATTACATTTAAATTAACGATACAAAATGGATTCTTATGAATTCTAAAGACAAATATTTCATTGTATAAACACTCCAGTACTGTTTAAAAGACAGTAAAAATATATGTAGGTGTAGCGTTGAGTTCTCTTAGTAAAAATAATTGAATATATTGCGCTTTAAAATAATACCTATCATTGAAAATACTAATTTCTTGCAATTTAATAACTTAAAGATTTGTTTTGATCACTAAAATTAAAAATGTCATGAAAAACTTACGAAAAATAAAATTGATGGTAAAATCAGTCGATGATAGTTTAAAAAAAAGAATTTCAATACTTATAATAGTACATGTACATATTCTAGACTTCAGTTAATATAAACAAAATAATTACAAGCACTAATATGAATTTCTTAAAAACCTTGATGAATGAATCATATTTAAAATTGAAAAACTGTAAGTCGATATTTTATATTGTTTCTTAAATGATCTGCTAACGTATAATTGCTGTTAAAAAGTTAAAGTTGCATTCATTCTAGCGAATTATTTTTATATATTACAGTAGCTGAAGTCATTACAGAATAACATTGTATTTACTTATTTTTAAATAAAAATGTATTTTTCTATTTTTTATAGTTATAACTTTTGAGCTTATAAAAAAATATTTAAGTAAAATCTTAAATTTATTTAAAAGTTCAAAATTCGATTTATATTGTTTTCAAATTCTGTAAAAAAAAAAATATATTTCCAAGAAAAAATTATAAACTATAAACTAAATATGGCAATAAACTATAAAAATAAAATAATTTTCAAATGTATTATTGTTGAATCACAACATTTTATAATGTAAAATTGTATTGACTTGCCTTGATTTTTATAATTTTTTCACAAAATATCCCATACAAAACATAAATTAACGCTTATATATTATTATAGGTACTAACTACCAAGTAGATTATATAAAGGTTAAAGTAAAAAGTATTACCAATAATATTATTTGTAATTCAATTCATTATTATGATTATTAACACAATTTATTAAGACCTTTGTTAATAATAAACCTTTTCGATAAGTATTTATACTAAATCAATTAAATTTAAATATTATACATTTATAACACTGTTACGAGTATATGTATTGCTATAGTATTTTGATGATTGATATAGAAGAAATTTAAAAATAATCGCGAAATATACTATTATGATATTATAATTGTTATAACTTTTGTAAGTAGGTATATCGTATACAGCAGTAGTGTTACTTATAAAGATATTTATCAACTTACTAATAATAATATTACTGAATATAATACACAATATAATATTATGACACATTATGTTTCTAAGCTTATAACTTAAAACGTATACAAAATATTAACAGAAAAATAAAACAAAATGTTTTAAATTCATTTCTGATAATTTATCGTGGAGTCACAAGCCTGCTATTCTTCAGGCTTATAAGTGAATAGAATTATTAAAGATATTTTAAAATGTTGTTTTTTAATTCTCATTATTTATATTAATGTTCAATAGTAATTATTAAATACGTGCGATGTCCATCGTACAATGAATAAATAAATTACCTATTATTTATTACAATGCAAATTGACACAAATAGTCAATACAGAGTTAATTAACTTCGGCTGATTTAGAACTAATATGATTTATAATTATTGTTAGCATAAAACAGGAGTCTGATGTGATTATTATTAATCATTTTTTTAATGTTTAAACTATACCTACGTCTTTAATTAAGAAACGTTAAAAAGCATTATATTTGTGGCTATTTTTAAGTTCATTAAGTACCTTATTCACGCCTAGACTAAAATAGATAATTTCGATATGAACGTATATTTTTTATTTTTAAATACTAATATTTAAAAATATACAATTACTAATTGCTATTATTTTTTTTTGACCACATAATATTTTATATTCCTAAAGTATAGTTCCAAATAAATAATACAAATATTATTACGTTGTGATAGGTTAAGTTAGGTATGTATAATCAATTATTTTTAAAACACAAATAGTGAATACTTTATAAAATAGAGCATTTTTAATTATAACAAAACAATACAAATATACTAAACAATTGTCTTTTCTTAAATCATAACAACGCGATCCATAAAAATGTATATACTAGAAGTAGAGAAAATATTTCAAAACTTACTGATATAGTTAAATAAAAACATATAATAATAACAAAAATTACATTATTCATCGAAATAAATAGGTATGAAATAATATTATGTATTCGTGGAATAGGTAAATAATTATTTCAGGAAAATAAATAATATCTTTCATAATTCTAATAATTTAACTATACATTTTACTCGTAGAGTGAATTGTATTTGTAAATACCTAATCACACAATTAAAAAAAAAATTCATTTAAACAGAATAAAATGTGCATTATGTAGTAGGTAACATAACTATTATGACGCTTATGTATATATATTTATTTTTCGGAATTTTGACACTCACGTGAATATAATTGTGATACCGACACAGTACAATAAAACACAATATATCATACCTGTAAACAATAACTTTAAAAACAAATCGTAGATTATGATTAATGACAATACCTTAGCTACATAAACGTGTGACTAGATTCGTTAAGAATTTTGCGATGCATCCATCGGACCTTTCCTTCACCCATGACCTTTGTTGATCATAAATTACGTTGTATAATTTTTCTATGATTGTTGTATTACACGTGTAACACAATACGTACAATCTGTCATTTATTTTTATTAATTACAATAATGTTATTTCTGTATTTACATATTTACTGTCTATATTCAAATGGTCGACAAAAATACTGTATATTACAACAACATAATGTTATGTTGTACACTTGTACATAAGAAATACATTTTGAAACCCGCTCAAAATTATTATTAAAATTAAAGTATAATACAATTAGATATAAAAAATCAAAAAAGAATTTACGCATAGGTTCATGTTTAGAATAGGCAAGTAATTTCCAGCGTGTAAGCAATCAAAGTTATAAGTATTCCGGTATTCGTATATATTTCTTATTATTATTTTTTTTTAAATATAAATTAGTGCCTTCATTATAAATACATGTAAAATGTTAAAAACATTAAAAGTAAGAATAGAATTGTAAATCGTACTCAATAAAAACAAATATATAAAAAGGTAATCATATTAATAATGTAAGTAAATAGCTAGTGATAAACTTATATAAGCTATATTATTAATAATTAAAATTTAAATTTGACTATTATACCATAAGTGTATTTAGCTGCTATACTTTAATAGCTGTATATACGAGTAGTATACGATTGGGTATACGATGTATTATATTTAAAAATAACATGTATAGTTGAATAATTGAAGGAAATACAGTAAAATAACACATCAAGTAATAAATAATTTAACATTTTTAGCATAATTTAATGTAATACATTGTCAAAAGTCAAATCGTTTAAAATAAATCAAAATATTTATCCATATTCCCTGCAGGCGGTAGTCTAGGACCTAGGTAATAGGTATAAAATATGTGTAATATAAATAAAACATTTAAATTCTGTACATCGTGAAATTAGCATTCTCCGCATAAACTATATAAACCATAATATTATAATTATTTCATATATATTATACATTTATACATTATTCTTATCACATCTACCGTTTAACGTTAAAATTTAAATTTTTTTGATTTACTGTATTTTAGTGAGACAATAACATCGTTACATCATACAGTTTAAAATAATTATTTTTTGATGCATTCATATTATCTGCTCGTGTGTAGAATTATCTATTCGAGTTTTGCAGTGAACTTGACTTTGCATATTGTTATGAAGAGGCGATTTGTTTGATATTAGAATAAGATGCTCTATCTCGGAGCTCCACCTATTCGACATTGAAACCTTGAAATTTCTAATATGTTTTTACGCTAACCCTTCGCGACTCGTGTTCAGTCATATTTAATACGACACTGAGTAACATTCGCGAAATAAGCGATTAACGTATTTCACTTTTTTTTTAAAGTGTAGACGTTTATCGAGTGATTTTCAACTGTCATTTTCCACTGTGATTTTAAATATTAAATAAAGCACAGTTGAAAAATATTTTGATTTAAAAAAAATATATATAAAATTTATTGTGTACTTTATTGAATAAACGATTTCTTCTTCAAAAGCCACAACTACTTTTGGATATATTTTGTTGCTGAATGATTAAGAATTGGCATTCAGTGAGTATTAATTTTCTATATTGTAATCCATTCGTTTAATTTTTAAATAATTAATACCTTTAAAAACATGGCATGAAAAAAAAAATTGCCGCTAAAAAAAATATAATATTTAAATTTGTCCTTAGTACCTGCAGGACTTATAATAAGTTATGATAAACTTATAACCCTCGAAATTGAGAAACTTCAATTACTTAAGTATTTAATTATGAGTTAATGGAAATAATAATCTAATAAATAATAAAATTGTGAATTTTGATAGAGACTCATATCTGAATTCTAAAATCTTTCAAGAAACAAAGGAAATTTATTTCCTGTTAACATTTAAACTATTTGATCGATCTGTTTTCTTAAAATACTGATTATTGGGTAACACTACCTTCATATAAAATAATATTCTTGAAGGGTAATTTAATTGAAAAAATTATTGATTAAGTTTTCTGAGATGAATCCTTTTCCAAATTCGTCAAAGGATATTGGAGATTTTAGTATTAGATCAGGCATGGGTTCTTCTCGCTCATAAAATATCAGTCAATATTATGATGTATACACGGAAAAAATTAGCAGCCTTAATTTGGATAAAAACTTGAGACAAGATCTTTTCGATATTGTCGATTCATATTAAGTTATGCTTTTACTTATAACATTATAATGTTTTATATACAAAATTAATTCACGTGCCTTTAATTATACACGCATTATCATCAATTCATCAATCCTCTTATTCTATTATTATATCGTACGACTTGATATTTAAGAACGTTTTTACTCCATACATACTATACTCTAATAGATGGAAAAAAATATTATCACAATAATCATATAAAAAACGCGTGTTTATATTTATTTTGTATTAGTATTATGATTACAAATACTAAATTACTACGGCTTAAAGTCAATAATATTAATAAAAGTAATATTATTAAATTCAAAATTTTTTAATCAATAAATATTCACAAAGTATTATAAAAGTTAAAAAAAAAATAGTAAGACAAAATACGTTAAGTTTAATATATTTAAAACTATAAATCCTGCAAAACAAATTAAAAATAAAATGTTTTGAATTTCAAAAAATATCAATTAATGATAATCCAAATATTAACCAAGTATTAAAAATTATTTTATACTCAATCGTATAACATCGACGTTTATAAGTTTTTTTTTTTTTATTAAAATAAAAAATAAATTACAACCTATATTTATTTATTCAATAAGCAAATGTGATATAAAATATGAAGACACAATGGTGTATTGAATGTCACGATTTTGAAGATTTAGAGAGCGTTATTTATTAATAAATTTAGAATTAAAAACCAAAAATATACTCAATATTTATTAAATACAGCGATACATATTTTATAAGCAGGATATAATATTTTATTAAAATGTGCTATAATTGTTTCCAAATTGTATACATATAATTCCTAAAACAATAACAAATTTAATTAAAGTTTTTAAACATTGCTATATATAATTACGTTTATAAGTATAAAATTATTTTGAATTGCTAATTATAAAAGTTAAACATTTTTTTATGAAAAACTATAAAAAAAATTTTAAAATAGTTTGAACAATATATGAAACAGATAACATTTTGAATTTTTAAAAATTGTGTTCTAGTCCATAATATGAAACATTTTGATCGACACTTTTATCTACATAATTTAACATTACTATCTTACTCAAAAAAAAAAAAAAAAACAATTCTGAACTAATTTCCGTACCAATAAAGTGTAATTCATGTTGAATATTTTTTGGGTAGAATTCCCATTATAAGTATCTATTTGGCAGAATCAGATGTCCATTAGTTCTATATATATAATTAATTAAAATACTTGTAGTACTCTACAAAGCACCTGTAGTATTCTAAATACCCCCTGCAATATTGTTTTTTATACAGAAAAATTGTTTATTTTTCAATTTTACTAAATTTATTGAGAAAATTCAATTAAAAACAGAAAAAACTAACAATTATATATTTTTTATAATGATAATTATTAAATTGAGATTATTTTGAATTGTTTCACATATTATGCAATCATTTTACATAGATAGCTTTTAAATATATACCTATATATTATATATTTGTACATCAATTGCGCTAAGTAAATTAAATACCTTATTTTAAACCACATATTTCCTTATTGTAAGATTCCTATAACAGGAATTATGAATATTATAATTTGTACACAAATATATTTATGCCTTAAATTTATTTTTTAAGATCTGAATGGTTTTTATTTTATTGTTTTTTTTTAAATCCCGTGTAATATTGTAAACATAATAGCAAAATAAAATAAGAACTTTCAAAATAAACTTAGTTATTCGAATTCATACTAAAGAAATACTTTAAAGCATCATGAGTTATCATTGTTCATAATTCACGTAGTTATACAGTATACCTATGATTCTATATACAGAATAATATACTAAATTCCGATAAAGAAAAAATAATCAATGTAAATTACGAGATAAAAATAAATTTTTTAGTTTCGTTACATTGATGAGCGGAATCTTCAGAATATTTAATGAAGCGTACAGCATATTATGAAGATTAAATGAAGAATAAATTTACGTTAGACATTGTTTTATATAATTATAATTTATTTTATTATTTTAGAACTCAACAAATAATAATCTACAATAAAGTATATTTTGTGTATAGAAATAATTTTGATCGCGTATCATCATCGTATTTAAGTAACAAATTATTATAGTAAATACATTTATTAAAGTATAATAATAAAAGAAAGATATTTTAAAAAAATGCTGTCTTTCTAAACCCAAAAGAATAAATATTAAAGACACTTTATTTACGCATTAAATATAATTTAAAAATTTCATTGTATTATTGAGTGCAAAATATGAATTCCTAATGTAGTGAGTCACACATAATTTTTAGTTTTTACCATGATAATGATTGTCTAGTGTTATTGGTATTGTGTTCAACAGTGATAAAAATGTAAAATATAGTTTGACACATGATTTTGAAAAATCACTTAAGTATTTCTTTTTCGGTATCTAATTCTTTTTACTCCGATTCATTTTTTTTAAACAAATTTTGAAAACACCAAACATAGTTAATTTTTAAACTTTTCATTAATGAACTCGTCCATATTTGTTATAGTGTTAATAATAATTATATGTTAATATAAAAACATCAAACTAAGTTGCGACAACCATTGTAACAACCAAAATAAATACAAAACAAATTTAAACGAATTTAAATTTTATTTAATCTCCAATTATTATATGAGTTAAAAGAATAATAATATTATTTTGCAATATCATATAAATAAATCATAATCGGTTGTACGTTTATTTTTAAATTAACCTATAAATATGCTAATTTTATTGATCTCGCAATATCAATTAATTGATTATCGTTATTATAATGGTTATCATCATTGTCCTTTATCATGGATAACTATAACTTAATTGACAAAGGTAAAATTAGTGCAATTCAGTTCAATAATATGACTATTTCCGTATGATTGAATGACTGAACAACACCACAAAATAATTGTATATTTCTGATGGTCGTTATCACGACTACCGAACCGTGAAATTATTCCATAAATTATACACTGTGGGTAGGTACCTACCTTATATTTATAGTGTGGACATTAAATATTATGACAAGTGCCTATATAATACTATTGTTGTGTCATTTAAAACTATGGCATAATTGATATATCAAATTAATAGCTATTATTTAGTTGTACATAATAACTACGAAAAATTTTAAATATTTAAAAACGATGTACGTATCCAAAATAATTTAAAAACGTTTACAATATTTAAAAAGCATAAAAATCAATTAGGTTTTGTGTATTATAGGTATATTGTATTATGTAAAAAAATACAGGATCACATACCTTATTTATACCTTATTTATAATAATAATAGATGATAGAAATCATTTTAAATGTAAACGAAATATAACAATAGTTGTACTTTTCATATCTATTAAATACTAGATATAATAACATACATCTTTTGGAACATAATAACTCAATAATATATGTATGGATATTTAAACTTAATTTATAATGATGTACTTGAAATGTGATAAATTATCATTTTTTCTTTTTTAATGCATTTTAAACAGAATTTTTTTAAGGATTTTTAAGGCATTTTTAAGAACGCATAAAACAATAACAAAAGTAAAGCTACAAAACATAATATAAATATTTTAATACTGTACGCCGATACCTAAATTTATTAATGCATTTCTTAATTTTTTACTAATATAGTCAACCAATTCTACACATATTCTTAAAAGGAAGTAAAAATGACCTGCCTTAATAATATTAATTATTGTGACTATTATATATATATATATATATTATGTATATAAGCATAATATAGTAATATTCTTATATCTTAAGATATTTACGATTAATAAAGTATCTATTTAGCTAATATTGTCATTGTGATCGTTATTATAAAATAATAATATGCTTTCGGTATTATAATACATTTTTAAAAATAATTATAAATTAATTAATAACTTTTTTTGGCACAATAGTTAGCTTCTATTCAATGTAGGAAAAAAATTTTAAAAATCGTTCCAAAATTATTTTATTTTCAATGTTTTTAAATATAAGTTAAAAATTATAATTTACAATTAGATTGAAAAAAAATATACGGAAAGGAAAAAGAACAATAATTATTATAATGTATGTGCAAGTATAGTACCTATCTATATACTAGTAATTGGTATGGTATTCTTAGACGAGACTATGCGAATGTGACGTATACATAGTTGTTTTTAACAAAAACAAAATACATAGGTAATTACATAATAAAATAACATTATGTTAAAAAAAAAATACGGTTTGAACAATCTTTCTTGTTATAATAATACATATTATCGTCATTAGTCTGGTCATTACAATTTACATTATTTGATTGCAGCAGTTTTTCATGTAATAATTATACGTATATAGTGAACCATTTATAAAAACATATTAAAAGTACTATTGTATTAACCTCATAATAGTTTTAATCGGTCGTTACCGTAAAATGAAAAAAAATTAAAATTTGGAAGGTCTTTTTAAAATAGTCTGTTTTGCGGCGTTTAGTTGAAAGCTTTCTAGTGACCAATGCTCTTATTGTACTATGTAAACTTAGGAAGACACTCTTACAATAACATGGCGTATTTATAAGCCCCTGTTATTATAGTTTTATCAATACAACAGAAAAAAATTTTAAAAAAGTTAATTGGACAATTGGGGTGGTTTGCGTTTGGTCAAATTTGTAAAAATCGCAATGCATTTGGACAATTTTTCATAATGCGTCTGACGAGTGATTTTAAATATTATAATGTGTTCAAGCGACCTTTTTTTAATATTTTGTAATGCATTTAGGCATAGGGCAAAATCTTATTAATTCATATTTTTCTCTATAATTTCGACATACTTGGGACTGTCCGTGACTTCCACGATTATGATTAAAAATAAACTGTTTTTTGATGAAATAATGAAAAATATTTGTTTTTGTTTTAAAATTAAATTTACTGTAGATATTTCATGTATAATTATATTTTAATCTTTAAACTGTTATCGTTTATGTTGTGGTAGTTATTGATGTCATTGAGAACAATCGTAGGTATGAAAAAATAATTCATTCGACTGTAGGCGGTGGGTATCGTATACCGGTGAGATAGATCCTTCATAGACGAACGTTAAACAGTGAGTATTATACTTGCTCAAACGGCTACATCCCAGTTCCATCCCATATATAAAAATTGAATTTAAAGATATTCTTGTTCCGTCCCGGGTTTTTTGAATAGGTATACTAAAGCCGTCCCAGGTTTTTTTTAATGAATGTACTAATTTCGTCCTGCGCCATTGCACCAAATCTTTTTATATTATATTATAGGTATATAAAATGTACAAATTAATAACGTCGACCATCGAAGTTAATAATAAAATATTATTTAGAAACCAAGATAATATGATTTCAGTTATCACACCAAATAATCAAATTTTACAACATCAAAATTTATTTTTATTTTTGACTATTATAATATGTCATTTTAACTTTTTAGTTTTTTAACTATTAATATTTATTGAGTTTTGTTTTGTTTTATTATATATATATATATATTATTACGATTAAATTATAAATATATGTACTAACATTATGAGTACCAATATTTTTTGAATGCATTTTGTACAATATTTATACAATAAAGTATTAGTATTATTTTAATTATACTTTTTTTTAACCGGGATGGGATTGGTATAAGAAGAGGTTCTCAGGACGGAACTCACGGATGTACCGCTCAAACACACTATAAAGAACTCACCTTGCATTTGTTAAGAGGGTAAAAAAGTAGTTCGCTTAAACGCATTACGCCCGGACAATTAAGTAAAAAACCTATCTAGACTACGCCGGACGGACGATCCGGACAACCGTATAGGCAAAACAACATACACCAAAGCATCCATATTAATCTGTTCTCAGTGATCACGGAAATGGACCTATGCAAAACACGAACTAAAACGTCCGCGTTCCGTAGTTCTCACGAACACGATTTCGATTATTTTTATTCCGTCATAGATACACTAATTTTCGACTGGTCATTTCGTATTTCACTTTTATCAATTTAAACATGATGCAATTTGCTGCATTTTACTTCAGTGATTATCATTCACCTTTCTCCCAATCGCTGTAATCATATAGGCTAAAAATATATATTATGCATTGTGTTAACCAGTGATATCTCTATTCGACTGTATAACTCCGTGTTTGTGTGTTAAGAAACATTTATGTTTAAAATTAATTTTTATAAAACCCATTATTGTTCTACAATACCTACGTGTTATATCGTAGCGTCTACAAAAGTGACTATAGCATACGCTATGTAGTAAGTCCCCTGCAAATATATCGCATTTTATTGTAAACAATAAACATATTATATATACAGTGAGTAACATCGTCTTACACGATATCACATATTGTCATAAAGTATAAAGTAGGCGTAGGTAGGTCACGATTCTCTAATCACCGTTATTACAATTTAAAGGTCGTCATTATAAGGTCTAAAGCGATTTTTTTTTATTTGGTGAACTGATATCGTAGATGTAACGTACGGTTTGTGGTTCAGCAATACAAAATGTACAGTAAAGCAAACACGTTAACTGATAGTTAAATGCGTATTAATTCGTTGTTAAAATGTCCTCATTAGCGTTAACTGTTATAATCTGTAATATAGTCAAAAACGAATTTCGAGCCAATTTCCCATTTGCTAGTGTCCATATTATAAAATATATATACCATAAATATACAATGTTCGTAACATATGGCATTTAAAATACACCTATTACCATATTAATATAGTCAGCTGGCGATTATTTGGTTTTGATTTTTTTTTTTTAGTTTGATTAATGAGTAATGATTTTCGTAATTTACTGATTTTTTTTTTTCATTATACATACACATATATTATATATAAATAATAGCCAAAGGACTTAATAATATAACATATTGTATGAATATAAGGGGTAGTGATTAATTACCTGTAATTTTTTTCGAACGATTACCAGTAATGATCTTCAGTGAACATTATTTGCAGTACCTGATCAACTGTGTGTCATTTAAAAAAATTTCTAGTTCCTTTATTGTAATTATGATTGATGAAATATAAATAATAATGCGTATTTCATAGGAAGATAAAACAAGATATATTTTAATTAATTCATAGAAAATCACTAAATTTATTTTTGTTTTACGTTAATTTAAATTTTCTAGTAAGCACATGTCCAGAATTTTGTTTTTTTTTTCATTTTTTTAGTATTTAAATATTTCCCAACAATGACTACTGAAGCCAGAAACACATTACCCAAAGAAAAATATTAATAATTTAAACTTTTTAAACATACCTATTTGTATTTTTTTCTTTGTTAATTTCTGTGATAATGGCAAAAGTATTATGACTGTACAGATTTTCCAGTTTTGCAAGGACGGATACCTACACAATGTGACTAATTATTTATTTCTGAAAATAATTTAATAGTATGAAATGTTATAATTAAATGAATTATTTTGTATCAAAAAAAAAAAAAAAAAAATACAAAATAAAAGTTTTAAATTATACTTCTTTGAAATTAGTATAATGAAAAAAATACTCAAAAAAATATTTCACTTCTTAATATGAAATTAAAAATGTTAATTGTCATTCATTTAAAAATAAATAAATAATAATTATAAAAAATGGTAAAAAAATATTATTGTTTTCAAAAATATTAATACTATTGAAAATAATATAAGTTAGTATCATCAATATTAAAATCAAAAATATTTTGCACTTACTGTGTTAATCCTGTATGAGTGTCCACTATTCAAAAAATATTAATAATTTCAAATTGATTTAACTTATAAACATTTGTATTCACTGGTAGCCTTTTATGTTATAGTTGCTCAATATTATATGATTCTATAAATATTAAGTTTCTTAATGAATATTTAAATTAATTAACTTAATATTTTTAGTCAAAACAATACTTAATAATGTTTTGTTAAATATTAAATATATATATATAGGTAATAGTATAATTTATAAAATTATAAAATATTAAAATATGATTTGAATCAGCGTTTGTCGTATGATTAATATGATTATGCCCATACAAAATTAAAAATCAATAGTAAGTAAAAAAATATATTAGGTACTTATTGAGGATTATAAATACAAATAAATAAATTAAATCTATATAATCAATGGTACCTAATATTTAATAATAATCTTATACTATTAATAAATACAGGTTATATTGTATGAGTATTCGTGTCAAAACTGTTTTCACAATATGCCTTACCAAATATTACTATATTAGATTCTATTCAAATAGATATTTAAATATTTGAAGATTGTCGCATGTGAAACGCAAATACACAGTTATTATTATAGTATTACTAATACAACTAAAAAGTTTAAAATGTTTAAATGAATTATTTAATTTTATCCATATGTTACAATAATTATTAATGTACAATATTACATAATTTTTATCGCAGAAACATACTTTGTTTTCCGTGCCAAACTTATTATGAATATAACAAAAAGGGAAAGTTCATTAAGCACCCATAATATTATGAAATTTATTTTTTCATCTATCTAACGATGTTATTTTCAAAATACACTGGACCTATCACTTACAGACCTATAATTTACATCTACATTTGTATCATTTCATGCAATAATTTTTTTTTTTTTTATGATCATATAAAATGACATTATCAACAGTTATTACTTAATATTTAATACATATTTAATCATAAAATAATTTTAGATGTACATTTAATGATTGTAACTATTGATCAATTTTATTCAAAAATCAGTGAGATACAGATCTGATTTAACTCACGACCAATCTAAACACGATTTAAATTTTTTTTTTTATTTCTGCTTTTTTCATACTATATCTACTATTTTATCACTATTAAATTTTATTTAAGTACATACTCAATACTCATATTTTATAAGTACTTACAGACTATGTTATAAATTGTATATATTATAGCATTATAGTGATATTATGTATGTACATAATACTAAATAAATAACCTCTCTATATAATTGGTGTCGCAATAGTATAAAATATGTTATTGTCTTGAGCTGGACATTTTAAATACAATTTATTAGAACTAAGTATAATGGTATTTTACTAGTCAATACATATTAATGAAAAAACAATTTTCAAATTATTATTTATAATTTGTTTTTAGATTCATCAGATTTTAAAGCACAATAAATGACAAAAAAAATTAAATAATAATTTTAAATTAAAATAATTATTGACCATGTATTTATAGTTAGATTTCTAGTTGTGAAATTGACTCTATTATCAGACCATATTATGTTTTCATACGTCAAAAATGAACGCGCTTCAACGTTTTTTTTACATTTCTTACTAATTTAATTTAATTTAATTTTTTTAACTACCTATAGAACAATAAATATATTGAAATGCTACCAGTAAAATAATTAATTTTAAAAAAATCAATAAAACAGCATTTACGTAGAAAAGAAAAAATGGTATTTTTTATGATCAGAGTAACGTGAAACGAATCTATATATAAAAATTAGATTTTTATCTCGAATATAAAAAAAAAAAAAAACATATGCGCTTCTCCTAGCATTATTATTGTTACTATTTTTACAAATATTTCAAGTCAATAAATTAATGTAAAGCGAAATTCAATTAGCAGTTTATTTCAATTAGCGACAAATTAATGATTATATTAACTATGAACATTGAACACGGTTCTTTATACATGCATAGATATTATAATAAAAAATAAATTAGCTGATTATTAAACATTTTGTTAAAAGTTGACGGTAAATCTCATAATCACCGCGAGTAACACACTTAAAGGTTCGACATATATACACCTCTTACGATAATTGCGGCAAAGATCAAGGACCTCTTGTGACGTAATAGGGTGCCCCGGCGACGACAGGGAAATAACCGACAAGTAACGATGTAACCTGTTTGAACTCGATATACCTGCATGTACAGTACGGCGATATAACTTGAGAGTATGCGGACATAAAAATAATAAAAAAAAAAAAATCATTATTATTATTTTTCCATTCGTTTTTATTATTATTATTATTATTGTTGATAACTATACGGACCACGCGTTTGACCGAGTGTACTCTTCCCTGATACAATGGCCAACCGGTTTTTTCCCGAAGAGACCTACTTAGTTGCGTAACGCGTATCCCGGGGCCTTAGATTAAAGTGAAGCTGTAATATAATTTGCTCGTCTGACCGACTAGGAAGGATTCAGAATGGTGGCGTGAGGTTGCATCAGACCAGTTTTTCTACGAACGGAGAATAGAATATATACGTATAAGGAGAAATAAAAATATGAAGAAAAAAAAACGGATACGCTTTCGCTTTCTGTTATACGCGACGAAAAAAAAAATTTAAAAAAAGGGTCATTCATAAGCAGGAGTGGCTTGTAATATGATATCGGCCCAAGTATACCCGAATTGCGAATCGCGTTTGTATACAGTATCATGATTAACGCGTTAAACGGCCCATAAATAACACGAGAGCTATATAATCGAAAATAGTGGCTAAGTCATCATAGTCGAAGGGTTACGAAACGGAAAGGAACCTTGTGCGCTCAGTGCCAAATGACGAATGTACGATAGTTAGTATAGGTACTTATAATTATCAAAATCGCCGTCGGTCGTTTTCCCCTGTAGCGCGTAAAAAGGTTGAACTATTTATCCCGTTCGATTCCGCGTACGTATACATTTACCGGACAATGATTAATGCTTTATATCATAAGCATCCAACGAAAAAAACCGCGAGAACATCGGACCGCCATGCCCAAACGTACACGTCGTACTCCTATAGTTTTAAACATCCAAACATTTTTTAAATTTTATAATAACGCCCGAATACATCCAGTTTCCGACGCCCGAAACCCGAACGATTCGATTGCAAAGCCTTGGAGTGAAGACAAATTATTTCACAACTATATAATATAATACTTAAATATAAATATACTAGATACCACGTCTTCTTTTCACATAAAACGTAAGACTGCGGACGCGATTAATAATTGAACAGTTTTAAATTAACGAGGTTTTCGTCTAATAAGTACAATGACATTTAAAACAAAAGTCAATAAAGCGTTACGTGCAGGAATGCGATTTATTTTAAAGACATTAGTATAACATAGATAGTCGTATAGGTATTAATTAAGTTTCTAAAGTAGGTGATCAAAGAAATATTAAACAATATTACATGACTATTATCTAAATATTGTAATTTTTTTTTATATAAATTATATTATTATTATTTGCTTAATTATGTTTACTAATTTTAGATTCTGACTGCAAAAGTGACCTATAATTAAAACACAGGGGTAGATAATAATAACATTTCCATTAAAAAATTAGAAATGATGGAAAAATAAAATAAACCCGAACTTTGTACACAAAACATTTTATTGATAAAATCTATTTGGTTTTATTGTTTTAATTCCAAAATGAATAATATTATAAAGACTTGAATTTTTTACCAAATATTTTATTGTAATTTCTAGACATTTTCTAGATTTATGTGTGATTTTTGCTTGTGCGTAAAACATTATAATAAATGAATAAAGAGTTTTTTAATAGTTTTTCTTACGGAAATTTAAAAAATACACGGTCACAGCTATTTTCTATTTATTGATACACAATTAAATACATCGTGTATGTGTGCGTGTATTTGCTGTCAGTGAATAATATAGAGTAGATTTCCATGTAAATTTTTTCATCCGACGTGGTCTTATAGAATTGTTTTAATAATATAACAAATTTATTTGTTTGAAAAATTATATTACTTTATTTCAGAGTTATAAATAGAAAACATGAACCAGGAACTTAAAATATTTTTGTAGTGTGATTTTAACATAATATAATATATAAAAAAACATACACTTAAGACGAATTATAATTTGTTTATCAATTTAAAAGTATAGCATAGTGCATAATACAAGTTATTGATGTTTAGGAGTTGTATGAAAACTGACATTAATAATAATAATAATAATTGTTATAGGTAATAGTCACTAAATATTTATTTTTTAATAAAAAAAAACCTGTTGCTTTTAACATAATATACGAAAAAAATGTTGAAAATAATATGCTAATTTTATCAAATATATTAAAAGTTTATTTTTAAAATATTAGTTCTAATAATAATATTTATTTATAGTATTATTATAGAAGTGCGTATAATGTGTATACTATAGTTAAAAACTACAAATAAGTATATATATTTCATAATAAGTAAGTAACCAAAAAAATTAATATTTATGTATTCATAACTATTTTCACTGAATATTGTTCTAAGAAAATTATTTTATTAAATGTAAACAACAGATTGTGAAACATATAGTTTTATTAATACACGACACTTTAAATGGTTGGCAAACGTCCTTCGAACGATCATTGCATTCTATAATCTAATTGACTTATCATACTATAATCCACTTGTTTTATTTATTTTTTTATTTTTAGCGGA
Organism: Aphis gossypii; assembly: GCF_020184175.1. Taxonomy (NCBI): domain Eukaryota; kingdom Metazoa; phylum Arthropoda; class Insecta; order Hemiptera; family Aphididae; genus Aphis; species Aphis gossypii. The sequence goes on along the minus strand of NC_065532.1, from coordinate 21,099,896 downwards.
ACTATAGGAATCTGTTAGATCTAAAATGGCTGTATTATTATGAAATCGGTAAAATCATTTTAAAGAAATGTTTTAAAATTATAATATATAAAAGATCCATCAGGATTTAGAAATATATCTCGTATCTTCAGAACTGCCAGATAAGTTATTAGATAGATTAAAATACTGTTTGCGCTGTATCAATTGATTCGAAAATGTTAAACCTAATATTTAAATTCACCTAATTTGAATCTAAATTTATATGAATAATTTTGTTTAAATAATATAATTTATAGGAAATGTAAGTTCAAACTAAATTATTGGTTTTTGTTATCCTTCAGGAATTTTAATATTAAAGCTCTTAATTGGAATATATTGTAATTAAAATCTAAAACATTTTTCACGAAATCGTTAATTTAGTAATATTTTGTTATGCAATCAGTAAATAAAACCTTGGGAAGCGTTTACTGTATAAAAGAGAATAATCACCTACTAAAACAGATTATTATTAGATTTTATTCTAAATTTTATAGTTCTCTTAATAATAGCTCATTTATTGTGATACACTATAATTTAATACTTGTTCCTGTCATTTATTCATATGAATAATAATTTTTTTCATAAATTAAATGATACTTTACTAAACATACGATTACTTATAATGTTTAAATTTAATTATATTTAATATACAGTACCCTATGTATTCGAGTTCAATGTTGTTTTCCGTCCAATAAAAGCAAACGATAATGATTTGCAAGCACTCCCACAACTCAGAAGTACGGAAATCGTCAGTCGATAATATATTATAATTTTTTATTTCAGTCATAAATATTATTATACTTTGAGTAGGTACAACCGATTAATTGTTGGTTTCCTTTTTTTACTGTACTCAACACTCACTTATTATTTAACAAGATTTATGTTATAGTACCTATGTGTTTTGTAGGTACCTACTTACTTAACTAATAATATCTTGAAATAAATTTAAAGTATTGATATAATATGTTTATAAGACGTACGCGTTTTCATTTCTGAAATTGTTACATTCAGTATTTCAATTATGTAACGTCTTATTACAACTCTGATCCTATAGCTAACCTATATTATATTATAATTGACTTGATATAATGTCACCAGTAAAGATGTTACTAAATATAAATTAAATTTGCATAATCACTGAAACACATAATATTTAAACTAGTTCAATATTTATTTTTATCAAACATGATCACGGATTATTAATAAGTAAATAGTTTGATTTAGTTAAATATATTATTGAGAAACTCCAGGAAATAAAATTATTTGGAAGTATAAAATTAAAATAAGTCATACTTAAAATATACAAATTTATTCATTATTTTATTTATACTTATTAAAACATAATATTATGTTTGATTTTTAAGTTAAGTACATAATTTAAAAAATCGGATAAAATATAAAATATAAAAACACATTTAATCCATATTTAATATTTATACATATACATAGAAACTAAGTACCAACATAATAGGTAATAAAATAGCGATTTCCTTTGCCAACACGCTCATCTAAACTATTATAAAACTCAGACGTTATAATATTTTGTATGAGACTATATAATTATTTAGTTTATAGATTAGTACAGTATTATTATATTTACTGTAACGTTAGCGTACAAAATAAGTTAAAAACTGTTATTTAATAAAAATGTATTATATATTATAATATTATATCATTAAAATTGTTATCTAACATCATTTTTTTTAAACTCGTTCTCTTAAAAATGTACACTCAGATCCGATTTATTAGTTTTTACGTATTAAATTATACTCGACTAAAACTATACTTATATTGGCCATTGCTCAACAACAACTACTGATTTGTCGATCAAACGATATTATCTAATCTTTACAATACATTTTATACTTAGCCTATTTAGGGATGGAAAATGAATTCGAAGTAAGAGAGAAAGGAGTTTGTATCATAACATGTGCAGTTTAAATGTTTGCATTTCTCGTGAGCTACTAATAAACGATACGATGTTATATAGCCATAAGAGAGTGGGAACAGCATGGAAACGTAACCACCACTTCGCACTCCTGAGTAACATTTTGTTTACTATTATGTATTACATATCGCGTTATCACGAAATACGTTAGTTTACCCGACGCCGGTTAGTCAGTCAATACACCTAATGACAATTTATTTATTCCGGCTAGTTTAAAACTATACGCAGAAATTCTTTTCGAAAAATGTCGGTTTCGTTGGTATTATAATTTAAATACATATTTTCTTACTTATAAAATAAAATACATATTTTTTTTATTTAATTTTTTTTTTTAGTGTTATTTTTTTTTATTATTATTTTTATTTTTTTTTTTTAATTGTGTTGTTTATAATGTGATTCCAATGCCAATTTTATCATGATACCGAGATGGTCATGTTACAAATATAAAGTGAGTGAAAATTCATTAATATTTGTCCACTAGACATTTTTCATAAATTATTTTTAAAAATAGCAAACAAATAAAATATGCATATGATTTATAAAAATAAAACAGTTTTACTTAAAATTCTTTTTTTCTTTTGGTACAATATTATTTGTTGGTAATATTGATATAAAGGCACCTTATATAGGCAATATAAAAGCATTCGTGAATATGAACATTATTATAAATAATTCAATCCGTTTTCAATATATTATTTAAAAAAAATAGGCCATAATATAATATAAATATATATTATATTAAGATCATAACTAAACGTATAAAATGAATAAATTTACACTATACTTATGTTTTAACATTTCGATTTGTATGAAGATCATTTTAAATGTTTTTTACTTCAATTAAAAAATACCACAAGCTATAAATATTCAATATCATTATAATTCCTTATCATATCTAAATACTATTTATTTAATGATACAAAAATATATATGCTACAAACAAAATTTGATTAAATAATTATAAATCTAAATAGATAACTAACGTCTAACACTTTAAGAAATGTTATTGTTCTAGCGAAAGAATTTTTTTAACACGTATTAAACTATTATTACATTAAAACAAAAAAAGAATAAACTTATACTCATAAAAATACGCTCATAAAATATATGATAGTTAAAATATTAATGTCGGAACATTGAAATTGAAATTTACAGTGATATAAAAAATTACATAAGGTAATAAAACTATTTAAAAAGTTATATAATGCTTTCTTGACCTATTAGCATAGTTTAAATTTAAAAAGTAAAAATGCAAATGTTTACTCAGAATAATAGTATTTACATATAACACCTCATAATAATATTGCAAGCATAATGCATTTGCTCGGGAGAATCCGTTTTTTTTCTTTGTAAGTGCATAGATTATTATATGCGATATGCATTGTATTAGACACATGTGATATATTTGAATATAATTAGTGCTCTTATATTATTCTTATTGAAATAAAATTGAATTTAAAAGAATTTTGACAATTTCATAACGATTGTTTTTACAAAGAGCGATAAAACTTTAAATTCCAGATAGCAGCTAAAAAAAAAAATGTTTTAATGAACGTATTATAGTAATGGTTTTTTTTTAAAAAAATTATAAAAGTATGAGGTGTAATGATAACCATTAACTAAAATAAATTACTTAATTTTGTTATAAAAATATTGTTAATCATCATTGTAAGAATCCCCGTCATCTAAAAAACAATATCTTATTTTTTACTCGTCAATATATTATTATTATTATTACTTACTCTTTGGGCATATTATATCTACCTATTATTACATAACAATTTCAAATAATTTATTATAAAGAATAATCATCAGTATTTTTTGGATAATGTTTTATCCTTTACAATTCTTCTTAGTCCTTGGTAAATATCATCGGATAGGTTTTTTTTTAAATACTTCAATTATACTCAGACAGACATAATATATCGAGGTCAGCCGATATATATGATAGCACATCGATTTAATTGTAATTAAATAATTTGAAATGAATACAATGAACACACTTGGGCACTGCTATGATTAATTAAGATACAAGATTTGTAATCTTCGTGAATTATAACTAGCCAGTAGGACTGTATTTTCCATAAAAATGGCATTGAGTCATGTGTAACGTAGTCATGACGACTGCTGAGATAACTTATGTTCATATATCATTATATCAACATGATTGTTTTCTTTGATAATAGTATCTTATAATAAGATTTACAAAATTATAAAAAGAATTAATATTGACCACAGTAATGATCAAAATTAAATATACAATAGCTATAATATTTAACAATACCTATATGTACCTAATTTATTGTTATTAAATACATATTAACTTATGATGTAAATACCAGATGAAATGATAGTTATTTATTTTATGTATATGTAGTTGGTATATAGTTCAAGGGTGGATGGTAGGTACTCTTAAATACAGCATACGAGTATACATTATCGTGTATTTTAATCAGAATTAACACCAAAGTTAAAAATCCGAAAACTGTTTACAATTTAGGATATAGGTATAGGTAAATAAAATAATAATTGAAAAAAATTCATATTAAAACATTGTTTTGTTTTTAGGTCTTCCATTAATTTATATTTTATTTAAAAAAAATTAGAAAATTAATAATTAATGCTCTTAAATAAATAAAATTCTAAAATCATTACAATTCCTCAATCTTTTATACAATACTTTATATTATGATACTATCTACGATTTTATTTAAATATGTAACTACAGCATAAGTCATAATTTATATCGACTAACATTAACGAAGAAATAAATGATCTAAGTTGTAATTGATAAATGGGGATAGTAAACATATTCCAATGAACGTGTTGTAATGATTACATAATAATATATTACCTATATTCTTTATTTTATGAAACTATACTAAATTTCATCAGAACTTTTATCACTTAGATTAAATGATCAGATAATTTGTTTAAATCTTTAAAATATAAATATAAATAATCTTAAGCAAAGTAAAAACCATTAAGAAACATTAACGATCTTATAATTGACACATTAAAGTTTAAAAAAAGTAAATGTACTTGTACTTAAATCTCAAAATAATTGTCTCTTACAGGCACATTTAAGATAATAATATATATAAATCTATATATCATACATTGTACAAAGTCATAATAAATATTATTAATTTGATCACACTGAAGGTTAATCAAATCTTGTTTCAGTACCTATTAACAATATATATTTTTTAATAATAATTGTTTTGGGCGATGTAGGTAATTATTCTATAATAATATAGTTTACTCATTTTATCAATAAAACAATTAACATTACGTTTTTATTCCATTAACGCCATTAAATAGAGCCAAAACAAAAAAAAATATCACAGGACAAGATACGGAGATCGGATGCTGAGAACTCGTCTCGTTTTGCTCACCTCGGCACGAGATAATAATATATACAGGTGTGTGTTGCGAAATTGAGTTGGAGATACATAATGTAATAGTTAATAACTCATAAGTATAATTATGGCATTTAAAAATCGCTTTTAAAAGTAACTCGGTTAAAATAATTATTTTGTTATCCAAAATATATTTTTTGTATTATTATTTTCTGCAAATCCAGATAAAATATAGGTTTAAAAAAAAAAATTATTATTCTCGGTTTTTCTGTGTTTTCATAGTAAATATAACAAAATACGAATACGTACGCAAAACGCATTTATCAATATAAAAATAACACCAATACTAGTTCAATTTAAAGTAAAAAAATAAGAAACACTGCAATTCATTTGTAGGTCTGAAACGAAAACACAGAAGGCTAAAATAAAAAATTATATTATTATTATTATTATTACAAGTATAATAGTATAATGTTATATTTATATTTATATTTTGTATTTAAACCTTGTAACCAGTTTTGTCATTTAAATGCTCAAATTAAATTATTTTATGCGAATACATCAAAATAATTTCCTAGTAAATTTGCATATTAAATGCGTTATGACCGGAATTGTTTGGTGTACTTCCTATTTCGTGCAATATATGATATATATAAAAATTTGATATGATGACGGCTCAATAATTACGTTGCGACTAATGTGAGTACCGACGGTGTATAAAAATAAATACACCATAATTAAGTACCTGTACGGCCTCAATTTTTTTTTTTTTATGAAAATAGGACACAAGGCACGAGTATCGTTCTCTTGTGGTTTTCTTCTACAGAGCCTGATAACCCTGTGGTTGATTATGAATGACGATTTGTTGACATGTTCATTTTTCACGAAACTGCAATTATTACATCGCCCTGATGTGTACAGTATTATGCATAATAATAATATTTCGATCGTAATCAATAAACAAAAATTGACCTTCCTGCGACGTCTTTAAAATGTAATGTTAAATTATACGAATAAATTTGCACATGATAAACTACGATTACGTTCGTTGAACTGTATACAAATAAACTATTAGCAACACATATTTTAATTATACAATTAATGATTTTTTTTTTATTATTATTATTAGAAATATGTAGTAACAAGTACTTAACCATAATCATAACCAGGTCAATATATAATTATTAAATACTATAGCTAATTTTTAATAACGGTTTCAATTTTATATAATATTAAGTATTTATTTAATAAATTATAAAAAAAAAATGAATTTTATTTTATTGATTTGACAACTTGCCATTTCCAATATTATACAATAATATATAAATATTTATTACTATTATATTTATTGAATAATAATAAATAATAAACAATAGTAGGTACCTGTATTTGTTAATTTTAACTTAAATCACAAAGTTTTGATGTAACTCGTAGAAGTATAATATTTTATACTTATAAATTAGTTCTATTACGTCCAAATGATTCTTGCTTAGCAATATATATTTAATTTTCAATTTGCATAAACATTACGTTTTAGAGTGCGGCGAACATACATCTGTTTATTTTTTAAATCGATGACGTACAATTATATAATTTAAATACCCTTGGAAACCGACAAACGTCTTTACTAACGTCATAACTTGGTTAAGCTCGCCAGCAATAAAACCTATTACAAACAATATTATAATCACAGACAAGTGGTTATATTGTCATAATCGACATAATCTCATTTCATAAAAAACAAAAAAAACAAAATTATGAAAACTGTTATTATGATTATTAGGTTTGTTACGCGTAATGATAACCTTACAATATATTCGATTACGTTTTTATCGGCTACGTGTTATCATCCGTGTAGATCAAAATATAATATATTATCCGATAAAATTATGTACACAAACAGTGTATATATATCGATATCAAGAATAGAGTTTCTTAAGACTACAATATTTTAGTTAAAACTTTCATTTTTTCGTCGTTTGCAATGTCTGTTTGTAGATAATGGAATAGATGTCTATAGGCTAATCATTATTAATTTGTAAAAAAAATACACAATAAACTTTGAATTGATAGCTATGAGCGTTAAACGCATTGTACTCGACAAAGGTCTCCCTCTGCTGTGTCGTCCGCACAATACAACACCGTCAAAACGAATAATCCATAGAGCAGCGCACTGCTGGACGTTGACTAATAAAAATGAATACAGCGCACGTAACCAGTTTAACGTAGGTTTGCATACAATTATATTATACTTTGTGATTAGTTAAACCAATTCTTCTTTTAAGTGAACGAACTTCTCTGCAGTACACCGTGATAAACGCAATACGGGCCGATAAGGATATTACCGCGATGATTTAAAATCGTGACAAAAATAATACAATCTCGAAAATCCGTATAATAACCATATGTCATCATACATCCGTATAGTATATAGGTATTTTAATATGTATAAAAAGATATAATATTTTAATAACAATATAATTTTTTCGATTCGCACTAATAACAACACAGCACACGTGGAATTAAAATTTCATATTTTTTTATTTCGAACAGGTATAAATTAACGTTATTTGATTATTGCTTGATTACGTAAAACAATCTTATAATATTATAATTTCGAACACATTTATTTATATTCGTTTTACCTATGTAATATAATATATAAGTTTGTATGGGATGTGTATAGTATAATATTATTTACATATATGATAAACCATAAACGTATATTATACAACAATATACAATATTATGATATTGTACGAGCGCATATAATATTATACCTACGCAATCAAGTTCAACCGTATAGCCATTAGCCTTGTTATAGTTGTTAGTAGTCAATAAAAACAAAAAATTTGCGAAAACAAATTATTCTATACGTACAGCATAAATATATATATATATATATAATACGTAGTACGGTATAATAATAAAACATTGTTTAGAAAACCTGACGATTTTTTAGCGTCGCCTATTCATGTCAGACCGTTGGCGCGCATAGCCGTTATGAAATGTGCAGTACTGTATACGTATATAGCGCGATCGCAGTGTTACAGCAACAGTCCAGATAATAATGTAATAATGATAATCAAACATGACGATAATTTGTGACGGATTTTAGCAGCATATAGAACTGAATATTATAGCCCCGTGGTCACACCTACGACGACGGTGGTGCGCGTTACATGGGTGCCCCTTTTAATACTTACGACTAGAAATTATCATGTCCGATGTATAGACACTCAAATAAACGCGTATTCGCCATAGTCGTCCGGATTCCGAAACTGTTGACTATACCGAAGAGTAATAATAATATTGTAATCATCAATGACGTGCGAATAAGACGATTGTTTTGCATATCATTACAATGTATAATATATAGGTAATAATATAATATTATAACGAATAACGCGTATTTTCCCGATAATTGTACGCAAATGTCTGTTATACCATCAACACCCTTCTAAGGTCAACCAGTTTGATACATCGACGCTAATACTATTCCGAAATAATGTGTGTGTATAAAAAAAACCCCCATAAGGAAGTAGGCGAATTATTCAAGAGATGAAAAATGTTCATGATTCATCGGACCGGCTCAACTGATTTATAACAAAACAAATCCAATAAATTACGTCCATTCAGTAGTCGACCGGCGAAACTGATACACTTTTATTAAAAGTGCGCGACAGTGTTCATTTTTATTTATTTTTTATCTTGTATTACTTTTTATTTGTAATTGTTCGCATTTTTTTTACCAGTTGAAAATTACAATAAATTTATAAAAGTGAATTTAACAAAATAAAAGTGTTGGACACAATTTTCGTTTTGGATAACTATTGGATTATATTTGGATGCCTATACCTATGTATAATCTCTATACACGTAAGTCACAACAATAATTCGTTTATTCGCTTTGTTCTGAGATAGGCATAAGATCAAAATATTTTTTTTAATTTACAATTATTATTTTATTAACTGTATTAATTTTGTATTGTTTATTTTTCTAATAATATTAATAGTTTTTTTTTTTTTTTTTTTAATAATTCAAGCTTATTCAATTAGTATTACATTTCATAATACTTAACCTTCTTAGTCCTACAATATATACTATATAATTATTTCATAATGTATTAAATGTCTTCAAAAATTCTAATGAAAAATATACTCACAAGTATAAAATTCTGTAAGAAACTTTTAATTTAAATATTTTGCCTTAAATGTTGTCTATTAAATTATAAAATATTAATTAAATTAAAAAATATATAATTATAAGTAAAACAATTGATTTTGACTATTTGAAATATAATTTTAGATAAATTTAAATTTTTTAATTTTTCATAATGTAATGATATATATATATATATATATATAATATATTTCTAAACTAAGTCATAATATTGTAAAATAATGAATATATTATCAATCCATTATCATATACAGTAATAAATTTAATAGTTCTTTCGAGTATATTTGCCACTAATATACGTATAATTCATATATGTATATTTAATACTGTTAACACATGAGTAGGTACATGACAATAAATAAGTAGTTATGACAAGTGAACATATTTTATAATAATCAACTCGTCTGCTGGCCCCATGATGATCTTGAAACACTAATAGGAAGTAAATGGCGACATACGTTCTTAGAGTCATTGAAAATATAAATGTAATCGTTCAACGAACATAATAAAATTGTTAAACTATAAACTATAACCGGATATTTCCTTAATTAAACAGGAAGTGCTAATGAATAATATTGTATCAAGGTTAAGAGTTGTACCTTAAGGGATGTCTTGGTATTTTGGTAACGCACAACTTCAGGGATAGATGAGCAAATTAAAAAATACGTGACAGGGAAACTTTGTGGTAGCTAGTAACTATATGTATTTAGTAGGAATATGGTCTAACGTTCTGGCCGTGACCCGAATTTGTAATAATTCCAATGAAACAGGTTAGACATCATACTTACAGCTAAAAAATATTATTCACGTGAAATTCTATAATATTTTAAAGACCGTCAATACGCGTGTTTATTGTATTATAGCCTATAGGGCTATTATTAGGTACACGAAAATATTTGTCAATGATACACGTGCCAAAAATATGCGTGATAATGGCGGTAATAATGGTAGCTGTGTAATACTTTACGGGGATTTGTTTTCGTTTAATTAATAACTAATCGACAATATTATTCATCAGCTTCGTTGAGTGTTTTTGCGTGTTTTATCTGGTGCAGTGTCTTTTTTTTATAAACATTGAACATTACATGGTCGAGGTTAAAAACTAGAATATAATACAATATTAGCTTGAAATAACCATAAAATAAATATATTTATAAATTCCTATATAAAGCATTTACAAGTATATTATACCTTCTACTATACTATGGTCCATGACATTCAGTTTTTATGTATAGGCTTTGGTATTCACTATATTATTACATTATAATTTATATTAAGTATAAAACAAACCAATAGATCAACTCAAAAAACAGATTATGGTTTTTAAATGAAAAAGAGATTTTGCAACGATTATTTCAATCATTATCTCTTAATTCTCTTATGGTTCAATCTTTTTAATATATTATAGAATGTGTCTGTGTAATAGTGCAATAATGTATATACTATGCAATATAGCAACATACCCTTACAGTATTGTATAGTTCATGTTCAATTAACTAATCTATTAATAAAACAGTATAGGAAATAGACATGGAGATATATACTTAGACGAAATCCATTGATTACAGGTCAGGTAGTACGACTTGCCAAAAAAAAAACCATTTATAATATAATTACACTATAATTTAGTTGTTAGAAGTACGCCTGTAGGTTTAGACATATTATACAACAAAATCGAAACAGTCAGAACTCAATTAGAATAGGAGTGTCAAAAGGAATGGTAATACTAACCATACACATAATATCATCACTTTAATCTAACTAATATTTTAGGCACACTTAATAAGTTTTAAAAAAAAATCTCAGTTTATTCTTATAAATATATATAGATATATCTCTTCAGTGTAGTTATTTTCCCGATACAAACTTTGATTATATAACTTATAAAAAACGTAGTTAGCTCTCGATAAAAATAAATAAATACAATATAATAATAAAATACCTATAGGTATCCTGTGAATCCAATCAGCGGATTGTTTTAGTATTAAAACGAATAACGATTATAACAAAAATTATATAATAAGCTAACCATATTTTTAATGTTTAATTACATGGTATTATTGCTCACGATTAAAAATTAACAGCAACATGCTGAATTAAAAATAATTATTAGAATTAATAATAAACACTGAAATAAAGTAAGCATTGAAGAGAAATGCTATTGATGTTCGAGTCTTTCTAAAACATAACATTTCATAAAAACAAATATTGTACATGACATTTTAACGTGTATTTCTTAAACACATAATGTTACTCTGTATCGCATTATTACTGTTAAATAGTAATTTCTAATTATTAGAATAACGCTAAAATTACTTAATTTGATATGTTATATAAATTACAATAATCAATCAATAATTTTTATATTTTTATATTATCACTAACTTTTCGTTAAAGAAACAAGATAAGCATTGACAGTATTCAACAAAAATTAGTTCAATTTATAATCACATTTTACTCGAAAAATAGTAACAAATCAATGAGTCTAAAAACTCGTTAACTTGTACGATCAGGGTTAAATGAATTGTTTTTTAATTGTTTAACTTTAATTGAATAGATACATAATATTATAATAGTTTATTGAAAAACAACTATAAAATAAATAAATATTATTAGAAAAATAATATTGTATTTTAGTTACATCTTTTTAAATTTCTCAATTTAAATAACTAATAACTAATACGTTTTATATTATTTATAGTTATAGTTATGGTAGTATTATCATATAAAATATTGCAATTTTAATTTTGGTAGTTTGCGAGTGAAGCAAACAGAATCGGAGTCCTCTTACTAATGAATACAGCTATATTATAATTGTATCATATGTTTATCCAATAAAAAGCTTGAACACTAAGTAATATTTCTTTAAAAGCAGTTTTTATGATTCATATAAGCTGAGAAAATCCATTAATTAATTAATTTAATGATTGGAAATAAAAATAAATAATTTTTTATGATTAAGTATTAATAATTTATAAATGTGTAAGTTATCTATGATAATATAAAATATTAATAGTACTTCAGTTTAAATAATTTAATTAATAACTAATTGATGTCCACCTTCGATTTAATTTTTTTTTTACGTATGCACTAAAATATCAATTTCCATTAGAAATAATTAACTCTTTACGCATTTGAATATTTAATAAATATAATATTTTTCACAATTATTGAACTACTTTTCGGTACTAAACAATAATTTCATCATTTATATAACGTTAATAAAGGTAAACGAGTAAATTAATTTAATTATAAAATATAAAAACCTTTCCAAATAAAAAATTAACATTTTCTTAAAGTGAATTAGATACCTATTTTAAATTGTATAAAATTAAATGATTATTACTTCTATTAATGATCGTTGGTAGTGATTATAAATTAGGCGCATTAAACCAAACGCGGTTATCAAGAATGCATGTACTGATTGTCAAATGGCAAATCAAAAGGTCACAATAAGCAAATTTGAATGCTTCGTTTTTAAATCAATGTCCTAATAGTATATTTTAAAGTGCGTTTATAATTCTGTAAATACCTAAATCAAGTGTGCAAAATACACTTAAAATCGTTCTCGGTATTGTAACGTTCAAACATTATATTGATAATAATATGTTAATCGTACTTGAACTTGAAATAGTTGTCCTTATATTATAAACATTTAAATACTTACTATATTTTTGATATTTAATTTTTTATCACCGCTGGAAAATAAAACGTTCACTTTAAATGTACCAACAAGATCCACTAAACCTACACAGTACACACTAACATATGCATTCATACACATTATAGCAGGTACACAATGTATAATTATGTAGCCGATGCGTTCTGATTATTCTGTTGTGATATTCTTGTTGTTTTGGTGTAAAAAAAAAACCGCATAAATCGACAAGAACTGGTCGTTTTTTTAAGAAGTTTAAAATGCATCTGGAACCTGTGCGTTTGCTGTTACTTACATCATAAAACGTATTCTTTACTTCCGTATAGGCGAATGGGACACGTTGTATTATACAAACAGAATTCTTCGCATCGGTGTTTTTTTTTTCCATGAGAGTCGATTATATTTTTACAAAACGATAATACTATACGCTCGAGTGTAAAAGTGCGTACCTATAATAATTGTATTGCATTATACGTCATGTCGTGTACGCTCGGAGAAATGATCCGTTTACGTTCACGCAGGCCAATCGTTACCAATGTGCACATTATGCGAGTTTAACAAAAATACACAATACCTATGTGTCGAAATTTGTTCCATTATAAGCGGATAAACAATATTTTACATCAGGAAGGATGTCGCGTACTGCCTCGAATAAAAAAAAAAAAATACGCACAACTCGGTTTTTTTCGACGTGCGCTTTTATATCGACTACGCGCGTTCGAAATAACGACACATGTATAACTGACCAATAACACTGCAATCCTACACGTGGGTTTGCTCAGTGTTGATGTCGTCAGCAAAATCATTCCAAAATTGATGACCTAAATACGATTTTTTTTTTTTTTTTTTTTTTTTTTTTTTTTTAGTCTTATGCGTTTTTAATCACCTTCAGGTTTATGTGTGGCAAATGTAAACATAAATAATGTATCCGTTCGTTAATTACAATGTTGTCCGTTTTTCTCGATTACAGTATCGGACACACTTGAGGTGGCTGCCCGAGTGCACAGCGAATGGGATGCGAGATCATCGTACGAACATATCACATATTTTGGACGCGATCAACGATTTCCACCGTTGATAATAAGCAACAAAAATGGGCTTAACGCCGATCAAGTTACCATACCAGTCAGCGAAAAATCGTCTGTTTGGTATACAACCCCGGATGTCAGCCAGCTTTCAGCAAATACCGACTTTCAACATAAACGACCCGTATAGTAACGAACGTCAATCGAACCGACGAACCAGCAGACGAAATGGGTTACCTATCAATATGCTCGTCTCCCAACAGAGGAGGATCAGCAACAGTGAGTACCGCTTTGATTTTCTCCACATATAGGTTAAAATATGACGAATTATTTTAGTTGTTTAAGATTACAAACTAATAGTTAGAGTAAAGAGAAAAAAATAAAAGTATACTCAAATTAATTATTTTTATTAGGTAGTATTACAGCAGTCCTGCAATATTTAAAATAATATAACTAAAAGCATATTGTATTATAGTAAACTTTTCTCTTCGATATCTTAGTATACCTACTTAGTACCTACATCTTACTACATCTATTGAAATATAAAGAATTACATGCTACAAGCTATTTTTTAATCTTTTTTTTGACAAGTCTACTGTGATAATTAAATTAACTTTTGAATGGGGGCTATATAATAAGATTATTTAAAATGTGTCATATCCTAATTCAACCAAAACCTATCACTTTATTTTTAACATCATAAATAACCTATGTGTTATTTAAATTTTTAAATTTTTATGAATATATAATAATTAATTAATAATCTATCAAATAAACTTAATTTTGTATTTAATTTGGTTTACTAAAAAATATATATTATAATATCTCCAGTAAATCGTATCCAATAATTGTATTACCTATACATAAAAAAGCGTTTTCTATGAAAATCATTTTTGAGTAAGTGATTCGTAAATATTGCATACGCGTAAAAAAATGTATTCGTTATACATTTGTAAATAAATATTTCATGTGCTTATTAAATATAATACTCCCTGTAAATATTATATTATATATCTTCAAATTAGTTTTATTTTTAAATTGCATAATTGTGTTTTAACATTTATAATTATCAATATTGTTATTTATATTTTAATCAGTCAACGTATAACTAATATTAACTATAAAACTAATACCAAATACAAACAACAAACGTATAAAAAAATGTACCTAGTCGTTAAATCAGGAAGAAAATTCAAGAAAGCATTGATTTTTTTAATGAAGGATTATTACCCAAGACGAAAAAATGACCACAATATCAATAGGTATATAACCGAGAGAAAGAGAAAGAGAGAGAGAGCTATTACCTCAATATCAACCGTCACCACGAATCACTCTTGAATAATTCTAGTGCACTAGACCGTAGAGTATTCTATTCATATACGGTGCATGATAAATTTCAAAATACACCTATTTTTACGTCATAATATATAATAAAATAATATTTTATTAAATACACCTTTATTATATTCTTATAAATACTGAGACTCGTTCCATTATCGTATGCGATTTTTTGGTGAAGAGTTTTTTCTTAATTAATTTTAAGTTGACCGACAATACCTAAACACTTCGGTAACATTTTGCTAAATTTTTAAAAGAGTTCGACAAACTTCTAGAATTTCTTGTTTACGATGAGATAATACGTTTAGTAGGTCACCGGGAAATAAAAATCGAGAGTACTGCGAGCGTTCGTCAACAGAACGAGCTGATCAGCTGGACCCGGTTTATCAACTCTGCCCTATTACATAGCTATATCTGTGTGCACTGTGCAGTGTGCTACATGCCTACATGTTATTGCAGTGTATAATGACTGTTAGCTGGAGGAAGTTTTTAGCACTTCATTGTGCTATTGCGTAAGAACTATTGACCGGGAAACGTATAGGATAACTGCTGGTCAATCGAATTTAAAACGAGTAGTCATAAGGTAGGTAGGAGAAAGTAATAAGAGTTAGTACCTGCCTACCTGTATATATACTTGTATTATGATTATACAAATTCGAGATTGACATACTTTGGCGGAATTAAATATTCATCGATTTCAGAATGATATCGATCGACACTTTGCAGTTCTCTAAGCGTTTATCATATATATATATATGTATAAGAACGGTAATTTATATTATCTGATAAAATAAAATATATAATATATGTTATAAACAAGCAACAGATAAATTGACCTAGCATTATTTTGTATACATAAAAATATATAGGAATGCGAATATTTTATATATTTTATATGTATACTTGTGTAACTCGAAATTCAGCCTATTATGTCAGGTACGCTGCGTGATTATTTATAATTTACAAATGTAGGTATAAATGCATATTACGTTATCAAGAGGAATAGAGAATATACCTTGTGACATCGGACATTGGTGCTGTTATTAAACATGCTTATTAGACCGAATCATAAACCTACGCAATGAGCATCCAACTAGGGAGTCTTAAGATTTCAAGCATCATAATAATATGAATAAAAAAGTACCTATTTGAGTTATATACCAACTGCAATTCCTAGTATTTTTTTTAATGAATATGCTGGAATCTAAGCGAAATACCTATACCGACTGTATATACGATTTTTTTGACTTGAAGAAATATTGACACAATCAAACATTACGTCTAAAAATACGTAAAACATGCAGTATTATAAATAACAAATATTGTAATTATGAATTTATCGTTTGAATTATCAAAAATATGAATATCCTATAGCAGATATATAATATTAGGTACTCGGCGTGTATAATTTAAAAAAAATATTCATTTAATGAAAACTATTAGAAATATGAAATAGCTATATAAGTCCACATTAAACAAAAATAGTATTACGAACAGTCCATTTACATTGTTAAAATAAGTTATATATCAGTAAAGTAAAAGTAAAAAAAACTTTTAAGTTTTTATAAACATTAACATTTAGATTACCTACTATAAACATATTCTAACTACAATCATTTCAACATTTCGTAATATGTTCATTTTATCTTGTCACTTATTGTATAATTACATAAATTAATAATTATTTATACACCTTGTTTGTGGTACAGGCGTTCATTAATCACGACCGCGAAATATTATAATCTTCACCGAACCATGGAAGTTATATACAATGAATATATGTCGAAATATACATATATGTGGTTTTAAGTTTACTTTATCATATAATACAAATGAAAATTACAAAATAGAATCATAATAATTATACATTACTTTGAGGTAATTAATAATCATTTGATTTAATATAATTGTGATTATTTATTACATTTTTTTTTTCAAAAAGTTTTCATTTAATATAGATACTGTCACATTAGGGTGAATTATTTCTTTTATAGGTAGTTAATATTATGTAGTTATTAATTCACAATAAATAATAATATATACATAATCAAATTTCTATTTACTCGTTATAAATAGCTCGGTTTTAAATTAATCAACTTAATACAATATAAAAAGCAATAAATAATAAATTAAAATTTCACTTAATAATTTGTTACTTAATACCTACCAACTGATATTGCAAATATGTTATTAATATTGATTTTATTTTTTTTCGCAATGACTAATTGTTATGTTTTTAATGAATGTCTGGGAACTAAAGAAATTAATTTTTTCAATATTATATTTATTAAAAAACACACACACACACACATCATTGTAAAATCAATACATTTATCACTTCGTTCAAGAATCTAACATATTTTAATTATTTACATTGGTAAAAAATGGCATAATTTTTTCTTATAAATACAACTTTGAGTGACATATTATAATTTATTGAAAATAAGTTATAAGCCATTCTCCACTATATCACTTAAAATGTATGAATAAACTGCAAAAAAAAAATCCACTCACCATCATTAGGATACATAACGCATTAACAAGACGAAGGTAATAGGTTATACATTAACATTTGATATAGGTAGGTAATAATAATAATTATTATCATATGAAATATATGAAACTAATAATTCCTAAAGGCTAAGGTTATTATAATTTATATTTCAGTATTTTAAAATAAAACCAGTTATTGTTAATAAACCAAATCAAAAATCCGATTGGCCAACTTTTTATTATTTCGTAGAGCCAATATACGTTTATCTAAAAAGTAATCTACCTAGCTGGAAAAAATTTTAAAACTACTTTACTTTTCAGAAACTACGTTTAAAAGATCTTAATTTAGAATAGTTTGTTGCATAGTTAAGTTAGAATTACATTTAAATTTTAATTAATGATATATGTTTATAAAATATAAAAATAAATCCAAAAATGTGATTTTAAATTTGTTTCAGGTCGACTAGCGGTCATCATATTTGGCGTTGTAGCTTTAATAGCTGGACTAATACTCTCTTCAGTTCCGTGGGTTCATTATATAATTTTAAAGGTATTTTCACAATAGCAATCACATAAGAATATTAGAAACAACGCTACAGGTGCTTCTAACACAATAAAAATAATTAATAATCAAACAATTGAAATCGCAGAGAATGTCCAAATTCAAATATTTGTTCATTACAAAACAATAAATACTAATTATTAATATAACTTTCTATTAAAAAACGATACTTTAAGTACATATAATATAATCTGATTTTATATAATGTTTAGTGTAAAATTCATAGTTCATCTATTAGGATCTTATCAGGATTACGAGGATATGATAATTGTAAAGTGTGATAATCACAACTATTGATAATAGTTATTAATTTGACATTAATTATAGTGCGTGTGTATGTGTATATATATAGATACACACAAACACACACACACTATAATAGTATAATCTTCTTATTGTGGTACATTCAGTAAATTACCAATAAAATCATTGTCCATGACACAATATACAAAATAAATCTATTGATTGTTTTAATTTTTTATAAACATTAAAAAATATATGGTTTGAAACGAATAAAAAAAAATACTTTTTTAAAAATGTTTATATTATAAAAAGTATTCCGATCTATTTTAAATATACGTTTTATTTATCTTATTAATTAGTTTATTTATACTTCTATTTTTTTCACTAATTAATTACCTATTAACAGTTAACACGTATAAAACGTATAATATTTTATTTCTTTTGCTCAATTTTATTAATTTATAACTATTATATTTTAGAACTTGAAAATATGGAATGGAACTTTAAGTTATCATTACTGGCAAAAACCTGGCGTATTAAGACTGACAAAAGTATTCATATTCAATGTCACCAATCCCGATGGCTTTTTGCATAATGGTGAAAAACCAAAACTTCAAGAAATTGGTCCATTTGTTTATAGGTAAGTTTTTATCTATACAGTTTGTTTTATTTCAGAAGATAAACTAAATTTTTTATTTATTTGAGCCTTCTTAAGTGTAAAAGTATATTTTTTTATTACTGCTTAAAACGTTCAATTAAATTCTTAAGTTAAATAATAATACTGTAATTATATAAATAATTATTTACAATTTTTAAGTTTTAAATGAGTAACATAACTAATCAAGTAACTACTGGGAAAAAATAAGTAGAATTTTTTAGTTACTTAAAATAAAGTAAGAAAATCTTATTTATATAAGGTTCCTTTAAGTAATAAATAATAATAATTGATTAATTATTTTTAACTGCGTGAAATTAATTGGTTTGTATAATCCTAATAATTCTGACTACTTATATAGTTATGTCTGTTAGTTATAGTTACCAAATTATTTTGTATTTATTCAACAGTTTTTAGTATATTTTTTCTGTATAACAAAACAAAACATGTTTACAATACCTGTACATATTTTACATTATAAATAACTAATATCCATACAAACACACAAAAATAAAAAACTTGTACAGGATTTTCAAACCCTTTTTACCATTCATATTTCTTTATACTTCAAATAATCCAATTCTAGTAAAATAGTGTCTATGTCAAGATAATCGATATTAAATACAAGACTACTTTTACCTAATACCTTAAACTACTTTGATCAAAGGTCAAATTCAAAACTTCTAAGCTTATCTTTATTTCATCACTTTTTTAATTATAAATATTATTTTAATTAATACAAAATAATTATTTGAACAACTGTAGATTAGACATCAAAAAGATTAAATTAATAAAATATTGTATCATAAAAGCTTGGTAAAAGTATAATTTATTTACATTAAAATATCTATGTAAACTGTTTTAAATTAGCATACAATTATTACTACTATTTTAGCTCAACGATCAAAATTGATCTTTACGAATGATTCGCATAATTATTTAACACTCATAATATAAATACATTTTTATGACTATTTCTTAGTAATTTTTCTATATAATAATTAGATACATAATATTAACTTAAAAATTTAACGTGCGTTTATATTACACCGATTTTAAATATAATATTTATCAACAACCCAAAATAATTAGGCATATTTAAAATAATCAAGTCATACATAGACGATAGACCCATAATAGAAGCTATAATCAAAATGTTAACAGATATTTATCAAAGTATATTTTTAAATATCATCTTATAGTTAACACTGTGTAAAGACGGGTCACTTATATCATGTAGATGGTTAAAATAACCATCTCTTTTTAATGCAAAATATATTATGTCAACAATTATTATAATAGTTAAACTTCAAACATTTTTTAAACTACAATAAAACAAAATATGTACGTTCACTTTACCTAGAAACCTTGTTAGAAAATATCGAAGAAGAAAATTAAAAAATATATTATATATATCCACATAGTGGTTTTTTATCTTCGAAACTCGCATTAGAAGGCTTAATTACACAATAAACTCAACACTATAATTGTTATTTATGTTATTACTTTTGGTCTTGAGATTAATATTATTCATAATAATCATAACGACCGATAATTCAAAATTGATTTAGTAAGTATTCCAATAGTTATTCGTGGTGATATTATATTACATGTACGGCAAAATTATTTATCCAATTAATTCAATACAACATTTAAACTGACAACTGTTATCTAAGCAAGACATTAGCGTAATACTTTACGAGCTAACTGTTATATCCAAAATATTCAACCTACAATTTTCTTAATAAACGTGGAATCCTTGAATACAATCTTCTCGTGAATCTTCTTTTTGTTAAAGATAACATTTTGATGAAACTGCTGTATCAACAAGCATCTTGTATGTACGCCCTTGTACTGAATTGCATAAATAATATAGTAGTTCCAGTCCTCATATATTTATATGAAACAAACCCCTTTACCTAAATGTCAAATAAAAAACGTGAAATTTGTTGCATGACTATATGCTAGATTTTATTTTTTCATTTTTGTAGTTTGTAGGTCCCTATAATAATTTATTTACATAATAAATTTTTTTATGAAGTAATATCATCATTCCATTATTCGTATAAAATGTTACTCTTACAGGTACACTATAGATGTTTATTAGGCACATATTTAATTTACATTAAAATGTTAGGTATTATTATACTTTTATAGATATAGTTAAGTTTTTAATTATCTAAAATCAAATCCAATCTATTTATGCAACTGTTGAAGCTTTTTTTGCTTAAAAAAAATGAACATGAATATTATTTAACAATAAATTGCATTATAATTCGTTTATAATAAAGCGGTCTTGGTAAGTATAGGTACACACATGTTATGAATAATATCATTTGATTCTATATTTTGTGTTCATTTATTCTAATTATTTATTTATTTTTATTTAAGCGCATAAAATAATATTATTTTCACTATTACGAAATGCAATATTAACGAGTCTTTATAGATAGCAAATTATTTTAATTGGATTAAATATAAGTGAATAGTTCACGAACATTGCGGTGGTACCTATTATTATGCATATTGCTATTACCTGTATTGTAAGACACCGATACGTGCGTAATTTATATTGATCAAAATGTCATTCAAAAATAATAAAATTCGTATACATACCGTAATATAGTTTAGGCCCAATAACAGTATTAGAGGCTTAATCATCTAATTTTTAATCCTATTATAACTGACCTTTAGTAAACTAATTTTGGATTACAAACATAGGCGCCCGCGTAAATTTAAACTTAGCTATCGTGTTCTTTATGGACATAAATTATCAAAATAAATACTTTTATAAATTGTAATAAATTGTAAACATTATACTTAGTAATACAGATACAATTTCACATAGAATACGTAATGTAACAAAAATAAGTCACATTATTCAAACTAAAGAAATTTTATTATCTCTCTAAGATCCACAACACTTATGGATTCATATTAAAATTTTAACTAATTGTATTCTTATTAGGTACACTCTTATTGAAAGCAATTATGGTACAGATAAACTGTGATTTAACAAAAGTTATAGGCTTTTCATTTATTTGAAATTCGATAACATATTTTATGACCCTGGATGTAACGTCTTTAGTAAAAGTAAAATTGGAAAGACCCCACTACGTGTTGTAATAAAACTGCTTTATTTTTCTTGGGGAACTTCACATATCACGTCTGCATAAGACGCTTACCGTCCTTGACCCATGCCTCAGGAATTTAGTTGTTTTTTAGTAATAATATTTGTATTAGTTCATCAATACCTAAGGGGGGATTGCAAATTTATATGTACCTACATATTATTGTATAATATATTTATTTGCAATCAAATATTAGTTTAAGAAAAATGATTAAAATACGGAATTTATTGCAGACATATTATATGATTATGATATTATAATATTTTACCTATTTAACCTAAATATTAAAGATCACTTTTGTTTGCACGGAACATTTCGCTTATTGTAATTTAATTTTTAACAATTCTAGAAGAGATTTTAATAAACTAATATTGGATAAATATAAAATCATATAAATCACGTGTATTATGTCTTAAATGTACAAAATAGTATTTGAAATTTATTTAACAGTAACTTAAATGTTAGAATAACAATGACATCAATGATGATTAGCTAAAAATGGCAATGTGCAACGATGGATAACAACAGTATGAAGCAAGTGTCTTGGAGAAAGTGGTCAGAACCTTTCCTATATAAGATTATTACGCTGCTGTAATTCTGTATGATCTAGATAGTGGCCGCGGAGGCTGCACAATGAATCAAACATGATGTAATAGGTCCATACGTTAAGAACGTTAGCATTAAACTATATATTTCAAATAAATGACTATTAGTTTCTTATGATGAGTTGATATTATATTTACCTAAATGAATAATTCTATAAAACCAATATATTTTATTCTTATTATATAACATACAATTATTTAATTTAGGCAATCCGTAAAATGATTACCTTGTAATTTTATGATATTGGTATAATTTTTAATTAAATTACCTGTGTTTGTTTACGCTTCAAAATAATTTATGATATGCAAAAATTCATAATACGTGCGCCACAATGTGTCAAAAAATTCATAATATTATTAAATTAATTTGTTTTTCACATTATAATAATTATCGTGCAATAGTTTATTGTGTAAGAGTTTTTTTTATATCATAAGGTACTTATGTACACCTACGCCGTTCACTATAATTTACTTTAAGAGTATGCAATTTAGGTAACCAATCCCGCAGATTCTTGCAATTTATTAATAATACTTGAGTAGGTATCAGCATGTTTAACTTCAGTCCAGTTCCTGTATTTTCTACATACATATAGATATAGAAATATAATTCTCAAATCCGCATTATATTTTTACTTCTAATTTTAAAACATTACCTTCAACACTTAAATTAGAATGATTAGAAGGACATAAATTGAATAAGTATGTACGTCCTTTCATCGCTATGTCATTTGTAAAAATCACCCCAGGTAGTCTAGTATTATTGTGAATCTCTTACACGTATTGATAATTCAAAAACTGATTATAGCTTTCATAGTTTGATCAATGATACAAGTTTAGAAAATAATTCAAAGAAAACAATCTTAACATCTTTGAAAATCATGTTGTTAAATGATCGATTATAATACGTAATTTCTTATAGTCATTCGTCCGTTAGAAATCAATAGGTATTATACAAATACTTTTAACAAAACATAATAAACATTTGAATGTTCGTCAAAAAATTGTTTTAAAATAACTAAAATATTATCAATAAAAATTATACAGTTATAATAATAATATTAGTCATTATTGTATAATGCCAGGAAAAAATAAAGCAGTATAACGCTTTGGATAATCTTGAAATCAAAAAAAAATATATTTTGGATTCAATCGTTTTAATTTATAATTATAACCCTCAATATAGTTCATGTCATTAGCGGAATAATTACTGATAAGTGCATAACACTAAAAATTAAACAATAAACATTGTTCAGTGTACTTATTGATTAGTTTTATTAAATTGTACCAATAATATAAAATTGTATTATATACAATAACAAAAAATTATGTTTAATTGATTTCAGAGAAAACATGGAAAAAGTTAACATTCATTTTAATAACAACGGTACGGTGACGTACCAACACAAAAAAATTTTAGAATTCATGCCACATCTTTCAATTATCAAAAATGATGAAATCAAATTAACTGTACCAAATATTCCTTTATTAGTAAGTTTTCGATAGTTTATAAATTTAACTAATTTAATATTCTCAAAATATTATTTTGTAATTTTAGACATTGACTACTCAAGCAAATAGTTTACCATCAATATTAAAAAGTTCACTTTCGGCAATTTTAAGGTTTTCTGGTTTGACCCCGTTTAAACATGTTACCCCACAACAATTAGTTTTTGGTTATGACGATCCATTAACTTCTCTAGCAAATACATATTATCCAAAAGGGAAAAGACCACCCAAAAAAATGGGACTTTTCTTAATGGTATGTTTGCAATTAATTTTGTTTCTATTAATACATATTTTGAAGACTGACTAATATATGATGAATACAATTTTAGAGAAATGGTACACTAGATGAAGTTTCCACAATATACACGGGTCATAACGGAATGGAAAATTTTGGACTTCTCAATCGTATAAATGGAATGGAAGAGTTACCATTTTGGAAGGGATCTTGCAATTCTATTAGAGCATCTGAAGGTAATTAGATAATATATAAAATACTTGGGTTCTGTAAATTATATTTTTGTTTATTAATTTTGGATGTAAAATATAGATTTATATCATGACAAAACATAACAGTTGATTTTTTAACAGATAGTTCATAAGTAGAAAGCAAATTCCGTGTATAAATACTGTTGGGATAATTAAAATCGATTTATCAAAATAATATTACTTAAAATAAAGATTTTTTTTCAAAGTAATGCTTTTAAAATATAATATTCCCATATTAATAAATACTAGAAACATTACAAAAAAAAAGATGAAATAGCAATGAAAGCATGACATAATACGTATTGTTATTAATTAATGGTTTTACATATTTTATATATTAACAAAAGCGGAAATCATTATAATTGATTAAGTTTTTATTTATTATTCTTGTGCTTATAAGTATTTAACTTTTATTTAATGCAAAAGAATATAATATAACCATGCGTACGCGATAATTTTTGAAGAGCAGAATGCTGTTCAATGCACTTTTTTCAATTTAATAACTATTATACTTAGAACACAATATTATATAAATAATATAGTAATATAATATACGGCGTTGTACTCTATAGAAGTGCTGTGCAATAATATTAATGTATAAAAATGAACATAAAAATTATGTCAATAAATTTTTCAAGATCCGGAAGTTGTTCATATCTTTTTTAACCCCTATAGGTTTATATAGGATGGCTCACGTGTGCATTTAGTTTTGGCTTACAAAAACCAAATATTTATTAATTTATTTGAATGATTGTAATTGCTTACAAATTATATTAATATTTTAGTAAATAGAAACATCAATAGTAAGATTGATATTGTTTAAAGAAAATATTTAGTATCGTGCACTCCTGAATCTTGAAATAGAATTTTTTAAGTTTTAACGTGAATATACTTATATTATTTTAACCACCTTAACGATTATTATGTCGTCCAACTGCAATTAAAAATTAAGACATTTAGTATGTTTTGTTTTTAAAATGTATTCGGACGTTTTAATTTAATTCAATTTTGATATTTTATAACGTGTTTTTATTTAACTGTTGGTGATACTATTTCTATAAGTTTTTTATATAAATTTACTAAACATATAAAAAATGAGTTGATTCAATCACTAGTCTTAATTATAAACCTAAGTCTTTTTATAATAAAAAAAAAAACAAAATTGGTTATTTTTCTATGTCTAAAAATAAGTCTAAATATTGTATTTTAGGTTCGTTTTTCCCTCCAAGAGAATTTACAAAGTCTGATATAGTACATGTGTATGACAAAGATTTATGTCGAGTATGGGCACTTAGGTACCGAAGAGATGTGATCAAAGATGGTATAAATGCAGGGTACTATACACCTGATGACAATCTTCTAGAAACTGTTGAAAAAAATCCTGATAATGCATGTTTTTGCGAAGACAACACTGAATGCACAGTTAAAGGGTTACAGTATATTGGACCTTGTCAATTTAGTAAGTGAATCTGTAGAATATTAGTGCTTGATTTATTTTATACTTAACTATTGAAATCAGTGGTGGATCCAAGGGAAGGGGGAGGGGGGGGGGGTAATAGGGATATTACCCCTCTCTTGAGCTTATTATATACAAATTTATTACATTGTGACTTGTGAGAAATTATAGTAATATTCAGCGTTACGTATTGAATTACCCCCCTTGATACATTTCTGGATCCACCCCTGATTGAAATATTGAATAAATAATTGCTTAAGATAGAAATTTTAATAAATTATACATACAGTTTTAAGTAAAATGTGGTGTGATTGTTTATAGATGCTCCAGTTTACTTGTCTTTTCCTCATTTCTACAAAGCTGATCCAAAACTTTTAGAAGATGTAGAGGGTCTTTCACCAGATCAAGAAAAGCATGAAACATTCTTAAAAATTCAACCTGTAAGTACCGTGATAATTATAAATTAAAATTATGTTAACTACATTAATACTTTTTTATTTATTTAAAAATATAAATTTATGTTGGTAATAATTATATAAAAATAAAAGCTATTTTATAAACTTTTAAATTTATACTTAATTAGTTAAAAATTGAAAATAAACATAAACATATTTAAAAAACTTAACGATAATAATATTATTCTTGATTAATTCCAAAAAAAAAAATTCTTAAATAAAATCTGAAATTGAAAAATAAGTTCACTATCAGTCGATAAACTCCAAATAAATATATGTCTAAACTATTTAAATATTTATTTAAGAAATTTAATACTTTCAGAATAAAAATAACATAAAAGTTTAATTAGGTTTCAAATTAAAAACAAACAAATTAATTAATCATTATATAACCTAACCTATTCAGTAATATTATAAACAGCGTGTGGTTTACGATACAAATATATTATGTACCTACTATACAACGTTATATTATATTGTTTATAGAGACTGGGAGTACCATTGGAAGCCCGTGTGAAAGTCCAGCTCAATTTAAAAGTTGAACAATCCAATATTTACCCAACGTCCAACTTCAGAAGCATTACATTCCCGATTATGTGGCTTGAAGAGGTAAATAAAAATAATGAAATTCAAACGAATTCGGTTTCCTTTTATAATATTGAAATAGAGCGTGTTTCATTAAAATAATAAAATCTATAATTATTATCAATCAGGGCGTAAGCGACTTGCCGGAAAACATTCACCGCTGGATATACATGGCCACCACCTTCGTAGACACAGCTGTGCCGTTGTTCACATACGGGCTGATTCTTGGCGGCGCATTAGTGCTGGTCACAGTGTTTGTCCGCACATATCACCAAATTGTATTTTCCCGGGAAAACATCGAACGTGGCAGGCAAAGTATCCTGCGACGGGGCAGCAGTATGCTGGTAAATGGCCAACATCGATTATTAATCGTTCGTGAATCGTACCATCGGATAAGCAACACCGTACAGGAAACCGACGTGGACGAACAACAGCTTCTATCGTGATCTAAAGACTACTTGTTTGAACGTACCTTTAATGATTTTAAAATTTGAAAAATTCTACCATCACCTTTTCGTATAAGAGATACGAATGATATGCTAATAAACTATTGTGTAGTCTAAACTGTGATATAGATAACGAAAAGTACACAAATGTTTAAATGTCCGTGTCAACATCGGAACAAACAAATTCTCAAATTGGACTGTGATACGAATTTTATAGATGAAGACATTTTTTTTTAATATATATATATATAGAGAAAATAAAATAAGAAACGAAAATAATCAAACGTAATTTATCAATAGATACATAATATTGTACGCCTTGGTTTTGGGCCAGAATTAAATATTGAATGTTTTTCAACTCATATTTAAGTTTAATTGAAATGAACCACAATTGAATTGAAATTTGGATAGAAATAATGTTGTCGAGCTATACTTACCAAACCGTGATATAGTTATTTTATTTATTCATTGAAGAATATACAAACTATTGATTTAAATTAAATCAATGAAACAATAAAGGTGCTCTTATTTTATAATTTTATAATTATATAATACTGCATACCTATACGTTTGTTTTTGAAATTTATTTTATATTCAATCATAAATTAAAGCCAAATATCTAATGATAATAGACTTAATTATTAGTATCATGATAGTATTATTATGACTCGGAACAAAAGAATTTAATGTCGATTGTCAATTTAGTATAATTAATTAATATGTAAATAATATAAATACATGATCTTTTGTTTCTGACAAATCTTAAAATTAATAGGGCATTTATTACTTAGTTTTTTCACCATTGTTATTAATAGATAGGTACATCTTTATGCTTAGAAAAATATATTTTTGATTATTTTCTACGTGCACACTCATTTGCTCAATCTAAAAATCAAACATCGGCAACAATTTCATCGTTACCATATTATGTACATAAGTTATTATGAAGAATGTGTTACTTATTAATTTAACATAAGATTCGACTTATGTTTTTACTATTATTATTTATTAAAATAGAAAATATGTACAGTGTATAATAAAATGATTTCATATTAATTTTAACTCATTTTTATGTCTAGAAAAATATGTATCAAATAATTTATAATTTGGGTAGGTGCATTGAAAAAATTGATGATAGGTATACATGACCTATGAATAAATTAACTGTCAGAATTATTTTGCTATTGTAACTTTTTGTCAGAATATAATATTTATAAATATTATCCAAAAATATTTTGTACTTTATAAACATTTTTAATAAATCTTTTTTAATTAACTCGAGTAATATATTTATTTCATAATCAAGTATTTTACTGCATACCTACTTAAATTCGTTACATCCAAATATTTAATTAAAAATAGTATATTAATTCGGTTTGGACTGCTAAACTGATCAAGATCTGTAAGATATTTGAACAATATTGTAATCTAACTTACAATTTTCAAAAATTACCTCTGGAAAATTAAGTAAATAGAATAAAATATACCTATATTGTAAAACTATTTTTTTTCAAATAAAAATAACCAATGATTTTCCTTTTACCATCATAACAACATAAATAACTGTAAATAAAATAAAGTATTTACTGTAAATGTTAAACAAAACCAAAATACTAATCAACATTATGTATTTTTTTGTTGGAGATCAAACACGAACACCTTCTTATACCAACATCAAAAATAAAAAATACTCATTAATAACATACTGCTTTTATATTATCTTGAGAAAAACATTATTATTTGCAAACTCGTTATAGAAATTTTGATTTGAAGTTAATATTGCATAATAATAGAAAACATTTTCAATACATGATCTACAAAAACATTGTATTTTATGAGAAATTTCTTTAATAAAAAGTAGAAGGAACAAAAATAAGTTACAATAATTATAAAAGATAATTTTAATATTTCAGCAAATAAGTAAATATAAAATCATAATTAACATAACATAAATATTGTAAAAATTTATTGATATTATTATTTATTAGAGAATATAAAATATAAATCCTTCAATATTTAAAATTTAAATAGTTTACACTTAACATATTATAGACTATAGAGATATCTAAGTATGTAATAAAATATAAATAATAACACAGTAATGTAATATTCATTCTAAAAATAAAATATCAAGAAATACGCTTATGTAAGCAAAATTGTAAATCATATTTCAATTATAAAATGTTCAGGAAACGAATATTAAAAATGCACAAAATAAACAATGGTATAGCCAGTTATAGGTGTATTGTTATGGTGATACCAATTATCCAATTTGTCGATTATACATTGTAAATCTTCTAAATATTTTATTTAACATATTATAGGACCATAGGCACACATAGTGAGGTGCTAGCGGTTAGCAAAATATATTAAAATTATAAGTAATGATATGTCATTTATACATTGAATTTATGGATTATAATATTTTCGAAACAATTTGGATGTATCTACATGTATATTTAAGTACTATAAGTGTATACAGTTTTTTTATGATTTTATTTAGATTATTAAACATTTATTTAAGTTGTTTTTCAAAGTAGGAACCTAACCTAACCTATTTTAATAAATTACTTTAAAAAAAAGATTTTTTAAAACACTTCAAATTCACCATAAAATATGTTTTAGAAAGTTAGGAAACACTTGTCGAATTGGGTAAGGCGTTAGTGTTATTTAAGCACTGTCACTTTATTGACTGATTCAAATATTATTTTTATATAATATACTAAAAGTAGAAGACTTAACACTTCAATGTTTTGGTAGTAAAAATTTAGATACCTATACATAATTATTTTTGGTTTTATTACCAATGTATGGTTGGTAATAATTGAAATAAAACATTTCAACATTTTTTAAATTACTTACAATTTTTTCAGTTTTTTTTAAGCATTAATCAGTGACAAGCTTAATATTGGAAATATGAACATAGATCAAGACACGCGGTAGCGTGTCAAGCCAAGTTCTAGTGAACATAACTGGCGAGCAGCACCGTGTATAATATTACACGAACCACTTGGAGCCACTTTTGACTCCCTTGTAACTTAAAAACTATTCTACATAAACATGTCAAATTTGGCTCATATATTGAGACTTACAAGATACATATGTACTCCAAATTTCATAAACACACTTCAATCTGTTATTTAGATATTAACGTCCCAAAATCGTCATTTTTATCACTTACTGGCCTATAGATCAAAATTCTAACCCATTTCCAGATGACCTAGAAAGTTCAAACTTGGCATCCATATAGGTAGTTGGGTGAATACAAAGGAATAAATCAGAAACTTGTAAATTTTTATAATTTTATTATAATTTTTTAATTAATTGATTTTATTATAATTTAATATAAAAATATATTAATATATTAATTTTTCAATTAATTAATTCTATTAGGTACACTTAAATAATTACTCATAGTACTTGTAATTTAATGTAATGTAATGATTAATGTAAGAATCTATAGAATCAGCAATCAAAATTATGTTGACTTATATAGCTCCGCTAACCTTTCCCATATCGCCGCGCCAAAAATACGTTCAGTCGAATATGTGTAGATATTGGCGACCCGTGCACAGCAACATACTTTGATGTATGTAATTAACATTAATTTTTAAAAAAAATTACAATTAAAATAATTAAATTATTTATCTTACAATTATGAATTACCCACCCACCAGTAGAAATTATAGTAATTAAAATGATAATTAAAAATATACTCAATAAGTGATACAAACATTTCAAAAGTACAAGAAAATATAAATAATAACACAAAAAAAGACAATTACCTACCAATGAACCAGACAATTAAACTACCCTGTAAACGTAAAAAAATACAATAGTTTAACAAAAACCATCTGGAAATAATTTTATTATGAATAAGTAGCTTAGTAGTTATTAATAATCTATGTACAAAAGGAATGGTATCCCATCAAAAACATATATGTAAAATAAGAGCCAAGTTCAATATTATAATATATGACTTGGTTGTTGACTTCTACGACAAAAGAAGTGAGATTTAAATGGATACCAAGTCCAACAGTCAGTCCTGAAATTTATTTATAACAACTTAAAATATAATTTCTTTTTATAACTCAGGATAATATATTGAAGCCGTAAGTCTGACTTGGCTACGAATTATATTTAAGTCTTCGCAAGTTCTAAAGCTGTGAGTTCTTATTTTATTCTTCCAAAAATCATCTTCACTCTTCCATTACTGTTTTAGTAGGTACTTAATAATAATTCGTATATGAAAAGTAGCCAAGTCAGACTTTAGGCTTCAATATATTATCCAGAGTTATAAGAAGAAATTATATTATATGTTGTTATAAATAAATTTCAGGACTGACCGTTGGACTTGGCACCCATTTATTATATCTCACTTCTTTTGTCGTTTAAGTCAACATTACATTGGCGCACATAGGGAGTTGCTAGGGAGTGCTTAGCACCCCCAGTCTAAATACGCTGCATTTAAAGCACAACATATTATACTGAATTTAATAGGTACCTGAAGATATTCAAATTATAAGTAATATGTCATTTATATACTAAATTTATAGTTTATAATATTTTCGAGAATATATTGCTTATTTTTATTTTTTTATTTATCTAAAATACATCAACAACTAGGCCATTAGTATAAGAATTTTTGTTAAGTTACTTTGTTAGTATTTACATTTTTTTTTTTTTTAATATTAAATTAAATTATACAATTCTGTTTTTTTTTTTTTAAGAATAACATTAAAATTTTTCGTTCTGTGGGTTTCGTCTAAGTGCTTGACAGATTTGTTTGGATATGTGGAATTGATTACGATACTGGTTGTATTTGTCACATCCGGTGATGATGTGGTTGACGATTAAAAGAACCCTGCATGAGTCACATAGTGGAGGTTCGTTTTTACTCATCAAGTAGCTGTGCGTTAGGTGTGTGTGTCCAATTCTGAGGCGGTTTATTATGGTTTCTTCTTTTCTATTGAGTTCGGGATTTTTCCATGGGTTTATATTATTTTTTGTTTTGTTGAGTTTGGTGTTAAGTTTACGCCAGTGAGAGTGCCATTTGTTATTTGAGTGTAGATTAATTTCGTTCTTTGCGTCTGTGAATGTGATAGAATTTATATGGTTGCAGTTGATGTAAAGACTATTTTGCTTTGCTCGTGACGGGTATAAATAATTATAATGAAAAAAAATTAAAATCTTTAATTAAACTTTAACTTTCCAACCATTTTTTGATCAATAACAAATTACAACCATATTTTTATTATATTAGCGATTACATTGTGTAAATTTATATTTATTTATATTTAAAAATTAAAATAGAAAATAATAATAAGAGAAACACACACGTTATTAAACTCGTAGGTATACAATAATTATAAAAATATTTACATTATTTAATTTTTACCAGTAAGTATAACTTATATATAAATGACTTTTTATTTTCGTTGACAACAACCTAGATTTATATATATTTTTCAATGCGTAGGCATTGATTTGCAAAACCCAGTCTAACATTGATCTCTTTATGCATGTTATTTTGGCTATTTAAGGTAGTAGTAAGATACTTGAACCTCATTACCATTTATTTGTTATAATTATATATATTTATTTCAAATAATATTGTTATTAACTTTTGAGTTAATACCTACCAGAGGCGTATTTCGGATTTTGCTGCCATGCAAGGTACAAATTTTTTTTTTACAACTGTTTAAATCAGTTTAAAAACAAAACTTTTTAGTTAAATTTATTGCCCCCCAAAAAGTGCTGCCCAGGGCAATTGCTCCCCTTGCTCCCCCCCCCCTAAATACGCCACTTATACCTACCATAGGATTGTGTAAAATAGTTCATCATATAAATAGAAAGCAGAATAAAATAATAAATTTGAAAATTGAATTATTTTTGCCTATCCAGAGTATAAGTAATGACCGATGAATAATGACTGAAGTCTAACGAAAAAAAAAACATATCATTTTAAAATCAATTCATTCATCACTCTGCTCATAAAAGTCTATACCGACTATAATCCTCTAGTATAGGACCTATACCATAAATATACTATAATATCTTACGACAAGCAATCTGTTTATATCTTACATAATGTGGCATTGCGAGAATCGTTTAATGTAAATTGGTGTATAATCATGTTTGTGTATACTGGCCATTTTATAGTTCATCATTATTTCTTGTTTTTTATTAGTATTAGAACAAATTTTAATTACAAAAGTACCTACATAATAGTATTGTTGTTTTTATAAAAAAATAATAATATCATTTTAATTAAATTGTTATTATGATACATATAGGATTGATCACTTTGGACTATATCTAAGTGTATTATTTATGAAAAACGCTTGATTAACTAGGTATAGCCTATTTTATACTAGTATTTTGTTAGTTTTTCACTCATAAGAAGTAATAAATTATGATATCTACTAATAATATAATTCAAATGAGCTTAAAATAAGAATTACGAAATGTAACATTGTTGTAAGATTATATCGTTGGAAAGGATTTATTCTACAGTTTTTAATCTAAGAATTGATTTGCAGCTCAATGTATGTCTATGCTTGTATAGTAAATACTTGATCGTCATTTTCCTGTGTTTTTTTTTTATCCTCGAACAGCCATTTTAAGGTAAGTACTTAACAACATCTCTAAAAAAGAAGAATGACCTTTACAGGGTGCCGTTAATGGGCGTCTTCCCCTTACGGCCATTCTAATGCACCTTATGTACATTAATCAAATTTTATAAATAATATTATATGAATAAAAATTGTAGACATTGGATTTTAAATACAGATACAAATTTTTAATCTCAATTGACCACTCAACAAACAATAACTGTGTATCGATGTATAATTATTATTACTTACTGTTATGTAAAATGTATAATTTATGTATTTTAACTTAAACATTTACAAAAATATGCTATTTTAAAACGAACAAAACTTACTTCAAAATTAAAATATCCGAAAAAATTTTAAACTAATTTTGAGCTATTGCTAAATCCTATAGGCTATAATACATATACACGTCAGTATATCACCTAATATTTATACATACAGACATTAAATAACAGTATATTCGTACGATCGTACCTATAATCTATAAACGTATAAAATGTTAGCTATAAGTTATAGCAATACTATTTGTCTATTTATCACAAATTTACTCATAACAATACTTTGTACTTGGATAGTTTGGTATAGGTACGTATTGTTATTTGTTATATAGGTATACCTATTATGTAAATGTGTATAGGTTTTACTTTATATTGCTCATTTTGTATTATTTAATATTTATTATTTATATTATGTTTCAATGTTTGATTAATGAGTTCTACGTCATTCATATCTCTTATCTATGCCAGACTATATAGTATATTATGTAAATAATGAATTGATTCAACAATAAAATTATCATAAGTATACTTATTTAGTTATGTATCATAAGTTATGTTTCATAACCTATGAACATTATTCTAATAAAAAGTTTAAACTATTATGTATACAAATACAATTATGAGTTATAAATTATAATGATAGATAGATAATAAATATTTGGTAATAATATAAGACCTATTATATCTACTGTATGAAAAGGTGCCTAATGCCTATACAACCTAACTATTTAAGTTGTTTATTTAGTTACCCATCTAAGACTAATACCTTTATTTTAACTTAGTGTTTAAAATACTAAGTGAATATGTATATACCAAGTAATGAAATATACGAGTGTGTGCATACAGATGGTATACTGATGGCAGAAATGTTATCAGAAAAAAATACAAATATACCTACATTGCAATTAATGCATCATACCTATACGGCTATACTCACAGTCTACTTAAGACTTATAACTTATAAACTATTATATTATAATATATACTCATATCATAATATATTATAATACAGACGTATCACATAAACATAGCGTTAAAGTATAAAGTATAAAGTATAGAGTATTACCCGTTAAATAAACGATTAGGTACGTAAAACAACTTAATAAGCCGTTAGGTTTTTAATTAGTTCCATTAGGTAGGTAAATGAATTAAAATTTTCAATTCACGAGATTAAATTGTATTATGTAGGTAGGTAGATACTTTAAAATCTTGTATTCATTGATTAGGAAAATGTAGACCTCATATTTAAATTAAAAAAGATTAAAAATAACTTTATAACACTATACGAATTAGGCCTGTGTCTGTATGGACTGTATGTTTAAGTATAATATATACTATATTTTTATGTTATACTAAACAATGCTCGCGTTGGTTTGTTTTACAAAAATTAAACAAAAATATTTTCAGTAAACAATAGCCAATAGGCTACGTGCGTGTAAAACGCGCGGGTATTAAGCATTTACATACTTAATACATATTATCTAATATTCTCATGTTTATCCGTACACGGTAAATAAGTCTACTAAGTCAGACGTATATTTACATGACAAACGATTATTGTAGATGTTTACATCACGTGTTTACCAAAAACTCGAGTGATTTCGTCACGGTCTTCAGCACTCTTATTCACTTTTTATTGCTTTCTCGCAGTTATTAGTGATTACTACTTTAGAACGAACCCTTTCCTACGAATTTCTAATCAGAAATATTATAATTTATAATATTTATAAGTATAAATTGTATACTTTAGAGTTATACAGACATACAGTACATTACCTATACATTGCCAAATTGGTGACACTTGAATAATTATAAAACAACCTTCTACACGAAAATTCTTATGATGTGTAGAGTCCAGCTCGAGATTTGCGCAATGATACTTTACAAGTAGGTACCTAATAAATTATGAAGTAATTTTTTTTTTACATTTTATTTGTGTAAAGTAAGAAAGAAATAAAACCACGAGTTCATAAAAAGTCCTAAAAACAGTAAATTGTACTGGTGACTAGTGGCTAAATGCAGTGGCGGCGGGGTTAGGATTATTTGGAGCAATTGCTTAAAGTCTGAAAGCCTTTTGGCCACTGCTACTTATTAGGGGTGGTAGTAAAAATATTTGAAATATACAATATGCTTCAAGCCTCCATAATTTCGCGCCGCTAGGTACTGGCTAAATGGCTAATGAGAAAAATTGAATCGTAATGTTTTCCTCAGTCCTCACTACTAATACGACTTACGAATAGTTACGAGTCTACATTCTACGTCCCAAAATAATCGATTTCTATATTGTTATCGTACATCTTAATATCTTATTATTACCACTTATAAATTACATAACCAGTTCAGTTCCTCTGGGCACTCGGCGTCTCAATGCGACTGTCATGATTAGAACAAAATAGTGGTTGAATTATATTTTAGTATAATTTTTTAACCCTTTGACTTTCAAATCTTAACGGATTATGAACAAAGTCACGACACTGACACATCGACTGATTTTCGACTGTTGATGTTCAACAAAATCGCAACGTCGGTCGTCTCCGTACAGCGATAATCTCGAAGACCGTGTGACGTGTGCGGTGCAGTGTTCACCGCCTCATCCGCCGCCGCCGCGTGTGTGGCACTGCAGTACACCGCTTGTGTGCGCGCGCAGCGTTTGATAACGACAGTAATATAATTGAATATTGGAATAACAAATTAACTAATAACAACTTTTTTTTTTCTCAGCTGACCCCATGCACACAAGTACTCGTCGCACTGATTATCGGCGTTTTTAACTTTAATACCTTTAGACGTATTACAATATCATAACGCTAAACGCGTTCCCAGCCGAGGTCACAGCTCATACTCTCCTCTTCATCCGGCATCCAACAGTCTAGATTTCGAGATTTCATTTCGTGACCGGTACCGGCAGTCGATCGAACGCCATTACCAAGTAAATACTTACCGGTGACAGTCGAATTGCTATATCCGTTGACTAAACTTCACGAGGACGCGCCCCAAACGACCACTTCGACAATGGTGAGTATAAACGTCGGATCTTTTTGTTTCATTCGAGTATAAATTGAAAATCGCACCTTCTCGAATAAAAATGATGGTCAACGACTTTTGCACTCGTAATAATTACCATTTTGATCGTGACCTCTGTGTCCTTCAAGGCGTCTTTGCTTGTGTGGAGACATTTGTGGGCAATGTTTCAGACGTGTAGATAAACAACTATCTAATTAACTCGTCGCATATCCGGACTCGGTGTCGAGATCATCTTCAGTAATGTCATCCTGTCCTGCAACTGTCTAGATAGTAGATTCCAGTATGACTTTGTATTATTTGTTCCATCTGCAGCTGAAATTAGACATAATACCTCTTTAATATTTTAATATATACCAACTTGCTCTACTTTGAAAAAAAAAAAACAATTCATTTTGTGTGCATTTGTGTTAAGAACCTAATGTAAAAGGTAGCAGTTTCCAAATTTATAATATGGTCCATAAATTTAATATTAGGATTGGATGACATAAAATAAATCCTACTTTTAACATCTAGGTAGGTAGTGTTAAAATGTACCTACAGGTATCTTAGGCATTTTAATTATAAACTAGTTGAATTAAAATTTGTTACTTATATTTGATTTACTTATGCACCTACCTACCTAATATTCAACAGTAGTTTTTTTTTAAATTGTTTAGGCATGAAATAAAATAAAATCTTTAACATTGTTTAACCAGATTTGAATACATCAACTACCAATTTGTTGAAGTTTTTTTTCAACATGATTATAATAATTTACACAAGTTAAAATACTATTTAATCATTAACCTTTGTATGTTACATAAAGATAACATAATTTTTTAAGTACTTATTTCAAGTCAATTATAAAATATCTTTTTCTTGTAGTATACATAAAAAATGTAATAGGTACCATGTTATGTGATTTAGTTTAAAATAAAACGATGATTTAATATATTTCATTATAGATTTTAATTTTTGAAATTTGTTAACATTTTTACTCTTATTTTAAGATTTATAATTTTGTTTTTCTACGAATTATATAGTTTTATTAAAAAAAAAAATTATTTGTATAACAACTATGAATATCAATCTGAAAAGAATTAACTGGTGATTACTTTTTTAAATCTTAAATACCTACTTCATTTCATTTTAGTATTTAATATTCTTTGTTATCTTTCTGAATTACATTTTTTAAATACACTTAAAGGTAATAATATAGATACTGATAAAACTATATCTGGATTAAATAATAAGTATTGAGTAGTATAGCAGTTAAATTCTATGTTTAACTTTTATTATTTGACACAAACAATTTTTATAATTTACCTATATTATCTACCATTTATTTTCAATAACAATTAATTTTAATTTATACTTGACAATTTTACAAGGTTGGTAATTCTAGAATTTTTAATTTTTCCATTTGACATTGTAAACTTAATTTTTAAAATTACCTCACTATTGAGTTGGTTGCATATTATAATAAATAATTCCGAGTGGAGGCGGTATACCAATTTTTTCAAAAACATTAAATTTATTATATAGATAATAATATAATATGATATTGATATTAACCCATCGTTGGTATCGCTATCCCACTATTGGTGTTGAGTGAGCGCTACGCTCACCTCGTTGTTTTTTCAAGCATATAATATTGAAACCAACACCAAATTATTTGTACTTTAGTCTTTTATTAAAAGGTTCTGACAGTTTTTCTTAATTATAAATATTTTATACAATAAAAGTTAATTCATAATTTGTTGTATATATTAGTATAATAATATCGGGATCAACATCTGTATTAACCGAATCTTCTAAGTTATTAATTTCTTCCGATTATCTAAGCTACAAAATAATATTGTCAGACATTTTAAAATAAAAATATGAAAAAAAAATAAAGGTATACCTAAGACGTTTACAAAAATAATATTACGTCAATACTATTGAGTTATTTGAATATTTAGTAAAAATTTCAACTATCTATTGTTATTCGTTTTTGAATTAAATTGTCAATAACTAGTATCTAGTGTTTCATAAATATACTTTTTTTTTTTTCAAATATTTTCAAGAGCATTGGGAAATAATTACTTTTGAGACAATAAGAAAAAACTAAATAAGAACCTTAATTGCTTACTCACTTTTACAATTTAACTGTATGGTAATATCTATTTTACTTTTATTAGGCTGAAGGTGAACCAATCCGAGTTGTAGTAACTGGCGCTGCTGGTCAAATAGCTTATTCATTGATATCTATGATTGCTAATGGTGATGTTTTTGGAAAGGAACAATCAGTCATTTTACATCTTTTAGATATCCCTCCTGCGATGGGTGTTCTGGAAGGTGTTTGCATGGAAATTGATGATCTTGCTTTGCCCCTGGTGAAAGGTCAGATCATTTATTTTAAATATAATGTTGATAGAATTCTTCGATTTTGCTTAAGTCAATATTATGTTTAGGCTATGTAAAAACAACTGAACCAGAATTAGCATTTAAAGATGTTGATGCTGCTTTTTTGGTGGGCGCAATGCCAAGAAGAGAAGGAATGGAAAGAAAAGACTTGTTATCAGCTAATGTAAAGATATTCAAAGTACAAGGTGAAGCTTTGAACAAATATGCTAAAAAAGACGTTAAAGTTTTGGTAGTTGGAAATCCAGCAAACACTAATGCTTTAATATGCTCATTTTATGCTCCTTCTATACCTAAAGAAAATTTCACTGCTATGACTAGACTTGATCAAAACAGGTATAAATAGTATAATTTAAATCATTAGTAGTTCTACATTTACACCTTAAATATTATGTTTATTTTAAAACTAAAAATATAGAGCCCAATCAGCTATTGCTAAACGCCTTGGATTATGTGTAAGTAATGTTAAGAATGTTACAATCTGGGGCAATCATTCATCAACTCAATTCCCAGATGTTTTTAATGCATCGGTTAAATTGCCTGGCAGCTCAAAAAGTGTATATGATAGCATAAATGATTCACAGTGGCTTGAAAGTGATTTTATTAAGGTAAGAAATTATGTTGAACTGAAATTTACTGAATAACTGTTATTACATAAAGTAACATGTCATGCTGTTAATTATTGCACTACAATAACACGCACAAATTTGCTTTATTCCTAAAAACATAATTTGATTGTTCCATTGATATTTAAAAATATATGTATTTAAAACTACATTACTAACATTAAAATATTAAATACTAAATACTAAACATCATAATTAATTTAATTTTAGACTATTCAAACTAGAGGAGCTGCTGTGATTCAAGCCAGAAAGATGTCATCAGCTATGTCAGCTGCTAAAGCAGCAGTTGATCACATGCGTGACTGGTGGTCTGGAACTTCTGAAGGTTCTTGGGTTTCAATGGGAGTTATCTCCGATGGTTCTTATGGTGTACCACAAGGTTTGATTTATTCTTTGCCAGTATCCATTTCAAATAAGCAATGGAAAATTGTCCAGGTATAGTTTTATTAAAGAAACATATTATTATTTTGAATTTGACTTATTGCCATATTATTCATACTGTATAGGGTTTGAAAATAACTGACTTTGCAAAGAACAAATTGGATTTGACAGCTAAAGAACTACTCGAAGAGAAAGAAGAGGCTATGGCTGTTTGTAATGCTTGACATGTGTTACCCCCAACCAATTGTAAGCTCTAAATCTGCTGCTGTATCCCGGGCACGATTTTTTTTTTTACTAGTGATTATACATGAGGTTTGGGGGTTGTCCCAATCTCAAGATTGTCATTCATCAGTCATACTTAAAGATCTTACAATGCTACATTCATTCCCAAAAATGTATGCATTCTTTAATTAATTTAAATATTACTACCTCTAAATGTATTTAATATTTAGTATGTATCATAGTATTTATAACAATTATGGTAATGGAATTTTTATTTTTATTATAACATAAAAGAAATATATAAGGTGCCCGGATATAAGTTATTGTTTTTAATTAATTTTTCACATATGAAAGTTTTTAGACTAATATTCTATTAAATAATTTTCCAAGTGTAAAGTATTCTATACACAAATTATTTTTAGTCAGTACTGCTGGATATTGATTCTATTGAAACAAAAATAATATGAAAAATAAATGGTTATATTATATTATTATAATTAATGTTATCAAAGTTTTGATTTATATGCATTAAAAATCAATGCGTTGAGAATAAACTTAAAAAAAAAATTATAACTATAATTTTTGGTTGTTTAAGAAAAAATTCAACTGGTTTAATATATTAATTCAAAATTTTGATACAAAACAAATTAATTTGATAATGGAGATTTATTTATAAAAGCTGAGTTTAGATGCATATTATACATTCTTATGTCTTGTGCACTGAGCTATTCAATTTTTCAACTAGTATTTACTGGAATATTTTATGTTAAACACTATATTTAACTAAATTATAGGTGTGCGCAGACTGCCCACTAGGGGGAGGAACTTACTTAAAACTTCCCTTAGTAACCAAAGATTCGTGAGTCAATAAATTCTAATACCCACGTTTATTCTTTTTAATGTAATTGAATATTAATAATTAAATATATTAAAAGATATAAAAAACTTTTGTATCAATTTCTTCAACAACATTTATAATGATGTTTAATAATATTTATGAACAATTTCTTACTCTGTGGATCAATATTCAAGTAGATCGCATCCAAACAATCTTGTATCATGGAACTACATGGTATAGTTTTCACAATGCTAAGTTTGAGAAATGTTTGTTTTAAATAACAACTCACCATTGGTTTAACTATTACATTTTTAATACTTTGAAGCATTGATTAGGTATATCACAAAATATAGTTATCTTTCCGATATCAGATCCTGAAGCCAATTTTTCCAAATTCTATATTTCTTTATCTTGCTTTTTGATATGTTAGCATTGTTAGCTGTATGTTCAAAAAGGTGAATTATTTCTGTTTTCAATATATATATATCTAGATTGAATGCTGCAGACATAATTAAAATGTCTTTGCTGTTTATAGTTAAAACTAATACATTTTCAACAGTGAATTGTTATTTCTTAATTGAATCTTAAATTAATTCCACTAATCATTTAATAGTTTGATCCAATATTAAAGATTATACAGAAAACCAGAGCTGGCTGTAACTTTTTAATTACAATTTTTTTTATTTTGCATTAAAATTGAATAATATTATAACTATAATTAGTAATTGCTATTGTGCAAGTTCAGAAACAGCAATATTATTATTAAGATCACTCAAACCATCTGGACGAAACCGGTCGGTTAATCAGAAATAAACATAAAAACTCATAATTTTCCTTTTGATTAGAAAAATATTTATAAGTATTAAAGTTGAAAGTATTTATAAAAAATTAACTTAATCAAATTATTATTTTTTCTGAATATTTGTAACTTAAATTACAGTAGGTACACCCATTCCTACCTCTCCTATTGTAAAATACCTTGGTCTAACACTAGATCAAAGACTTACTTGGGCCCACCATATAAGAACCAAAAGACTGGCTCTAAATAATCGCCTACGCATGTTAAAAACGGTATTATGCAATAATAAATATACCTCCACGTCCACTAAACTTCTTATATATAAAAGTCTACTCAAACCAATGTGGACGTACGGTCTGCAGTTATGGGGTAGTGCAAAAAAAACAAACGTCAACAAAATTCAAGCATTCCAAAACATCGCCCTAAGGAAACTAACAAATGCACCTCCCTACGTCTCCAATTTTTCCCTTCATTCAGACCTAAAACTAAAAACAATAGCACAGGAATCCAAATGTTTCTATAAAAGATTCTACAACCACCTAAGCGCTCATCCGAATCCACTCATCAAAAAATTGGCCTCCGCTACTATACCAGGGAATCCCCCAAGGCGCCTAAAGCGCAAGTGGTGTCGTGAATCGTGATTAATTGTTATAGTAATAAAATAAAAAAAAAAAGTAAATAATTAAGAATCACAGAAAGTGTCATCAATGGGTGGCTCCTTTCATCATATTATTTTTCCTGTCATATTACTCTTAGCATATATTCTTATTGT
Source organism: Aphis gossypii (assembly GCF_020184175.1). Lineage (NCBI taxonomy): Eukaryota > Metazoa > Arthropoda > Insecta > Hemiptera > Aphididae > Aphis > Aphis gossypii. The sequence continues at coordinate 21,055,799 of NC_065532.1, read as the reverse complement.
ATTAATGATACAGATTGTATATTACTTATAAAAAAAAAAAAAAATTACAGTAGGACTTTACTGTATCTTGATTATTTGTGATTAACCGTACACCCTTTTTCAAAAATTTAAATGTACCAAAAGTTAGATTAGAAGAAATAGGTGCATAGGAAAATTTTGACTTTGGTGACATAATGAGTTTAAGAAAAATAATTTTAAACAGTAAAAAATAAAGATTAATTACTTCATATTTTCTAAGTCCTATTATAAGTACTCTATAACATGATAATGTACACACTACACACTTATAATATTGTTAAATAAATAAATAATAAGTCTCAACTAATTGTGGATTTCAATTTTCATTTATCCATGAAACCCTTTTTCGCCATTACCACGGATAATCCAAGTTCTACGGTAATTTATAATTTAAAAAATTGGTTATCTTGCCCAGCTTTGCAGAAACCTTAATTTCTTATTTTTAAAACATAATGTACTGTGTAATAAATAGGTACTTAGTCAATTTTGGCGAACACTTATTTTTTTAAAATAACAAATAGCACAATTTCACACATCTAACTGTAAATGTTGTTTCTGTAATTCGTTTAATTGCAAGACAATATTATGAAGTACCTATGGAATAATTTTCTATTATTATACTTATAGCACAGAATAGCTTCTAACTGGCGAGCCTTATCTTATGATAAAAATTTATTTTAGTTTCTAACCAATACTGATTACTGTAATACTGCTGTACTATACACGCCACACGGTATTTTCTACTTTCTTAAAATAAAACTATTATTTATTAATTGTGTTAGGTATCAAAAAAATTAAGTGATTGAGTATGTTGGCTAACAGAATAAACTAAAACAAGATTTAGACAATAATTAAAACAATTCAAAAGAAAATGTTTGGTTATTTTCTTCTTTAAATTCTACTTGCACAGTTGCACTCCTTTAGTACTTCCAAACCACATACTTCTTTGTACAGATAATATATAGAAGTCTATGTTCCAAACGGTACCGCTAAAAAATAACCCCATATGAGATTTTATTTGCAAATTAATCTAATTATAAGTATGATAGGTATCATTGCGTATAATAAAATTTTAACATACAATACATTATGTACAAGTTTTATGTTTCCACAAATAATGTTAAATTTAGATTCAATGATGAATTATTGTTTACCTACGATAAGAACAATTCACAGCACGGTGTTATATTATTATAATGGATAAGAAAGATAGGTACCAATAATTTTATTTTTAATGTTGTGATAATTTCAAAGAAGTGGTAATTTGTATTCTTTGTCAAGTTGTGTCTTGTGTGTGTTCATTTCTTTGTATTCAGTACCTACTACAGTGTACGTTCGTATGTATGTTTTCTTTTAATTTCTGTTTAAATACCTATTTATGGATAGTCTAGATATTTTTGAGAGCTAAAAGGTCAAAGAAATACATAATATTAGTATTTAAAAAATATATTATGTAGGTATGTTGCACACAAAGTTTTTGAATTTTATACGTGGAAATTCTGCAAAAAAATAGCCACAAACGTCCATGCATTTTAAAAAACCTTCGTGGATAAAAAGCATTTAATTTAAATTGATCATGAACATAATCATCTTCCGTATCAAAATGAAATTAATGCCGCAAATATTAAAATTGAAATTAAAAAACGAGCTAAGTATCACCACGCCTGCACAGTTATTTTCAGAAGCTGTAAGGGGTTTTTCAAAAAGTATTCTTAAAAAACTTTCTAAAGATAAATCAATTAAAAGACCCATCCAAAACCAAAGAACTCGGAGTTTTCCAAAAGTACCTGATAATTTAAGATTTGGAAATAAAAGGTATGTATGTATTAACTTTTAATTAAATGAAAAATTAAAAAAAAAACAAACTGGAATTTTCATGCAAAAGTAATTTTTAACAAAATCGATTTTTTTTTTGTTGGAACACAAAACCGCATACCTAACCGTAGGTATTTTAAATTTTCATAAAATGTCTATACGTCTACTTTCCATACGAGATAAAATTGTTATAATACAAATTATTGAATTATGGACGTTGTATTTCACATTTATAATTAGGTAGGTAGGTACATACAATCATTTATACGTATAACAATACAGTTACAGATAAACACAAATTATTGTTAGAAAATTTGGTAACATAAAAACATAGCCAATAGGTACCTGTATATTAAACATTTAAACGTATCACCATTCACCAATCACTGAGGCAATGTTTTGTCACTTCTTACAACCAAACTTTACAATTTTCAATGGGTGATGACTTTTTTTTTTAAATTCACCCACATAGTAGATCAAAATCAGTGTCACTAAAATAAAAAGTCAGTCAGATAGGTACTGTATAAATTGTATTCCGAGTGGCGAGTATTTTTTTAACTTATGTAAACTGCACTTCGAAACATAAAAAAAACATGCCAAGTAAATAGTAATACGTCATGATAGTTTGAAAAATCAAGGAACAAAAAGTAGAACAATTATCTAAGGAAAAGGATACATTTATGTATACCTATATAAAAAAAATATGTGATTGAACTTTGTGCGGGAGTCATTCAGTCGCCAAACACATGAGTATACACAAAAATTTGTACAAATTTTTACAGATTACTAATTTTTAATAGTACATTTTTTAATCTAAAAAATTATTTTTTACCGTATAAATCTTATTTCAATTACATTAATTACAATTAAAGTATCGTTTTTAAGAAAAATATTATTTTTTCAAAAATATCGCCAGATGTACATAGTTTATATAGTGTTGTATAAGGCTGTAATGAATTTTAATCAAAATAAGAGATGTTAGTATGTAAGAATCAAGTTAAGAAAATAACCATAGATGATGAGTAAAGTGGTGAAATTCAATAAACAAAATTAAATTAAGCAATACTTAAAAAATGCATATAAATAGGTTAAAATAACAATTGTGTTATTCAGTGTTGATAAACTTTAATATTTCAATAAGCATAATAAGCAAAATATAATAATAAAAAATATAAATAAATTGGTTTAATAATTAATCGGAAATAAGAATTTTATATAGTAAAAACACTAAATAAATAAATAAAAATGGTTAACTATGGTCGAATAATTACCCAAATGTCCGAAATCGTACAAATCAATAAGTCGTTCAATATAGGGGTTGGGAAAGAATATAATGAACTAATGAACATAGTATATAAATAATATAATATTATGTAATAATTATTATATTCCATCTTATTTCAAATAAAGCGGACCAGACGTGATGGAGGCAGCGGTAAGCAGGCATACCAACAGTTGTTGGTCATTGAAAATCTACAACCAACCTTTTGCACTGTAATCACGACGCCGCAGTAGGTACCAATGAATAACTCAATAACCAGATATCTGGTTAGGGCACTATAAAATTATATTATTATTATTCGTTAGATTATGGTGGACGGTATTTTACTATTTTAGAACAACGGTATAGCTTCACCGAGATTGGTGTCATTTGGTAGCTGCGTCAAATTGGCTCTCTGAAGAGGAAATCAAACTCAAGACAACGTAAACGTTGCCATTTGAAAATCAAAAGTACCTAGATTGTAGATAGTTTTTTAACTATTAAATATAAGAGTGAAAATAATTAAAATTTTATACAGTTGTATAAAAACTAGTATCTAGAAATTTGAAAAAAAAAATCTTTACTCTTTGAATTTAAAGTTTTAGTGTTGGTAAACTTGATTTGTTTTCGGTTATTATCAATGGTAAGAAAATGGCTACACGCTCGTCCCAAACCGCCAAATCGCCAAACATCTTCAACACTGAACACAAAGAATAAAGATACAAAACAAATCGTTTCATTTTAATAATTGCGTATTGTATTGTGGCATGGCTAAATACACATTTTATAATTAGATTGCGTGTAATCGTATAAGTAAAATCACGAATCCACGTTGTGCGTTATTTACCTGTAATTTACTGAATTGTAGCAAAATAATAAACATGCTCAGATATTCTATTTAATTAGTAATTACATGAAAAAATACGGACTAGAACTTATGCATGTAAATACCTTGCCTAATTGTCAATGCTCAACATTTGGTAAATATAATGATTAAAATAATTAATTTAATAATGTATTTAAATATGTGTTTTGTATTGTTTTAGATTCATTTATTCAGCGGCGTACCTAATACAGTGTAGACTGCAGATTTTCCGAGTCAATTATCATAATGGATTATTCAGATGATCAAATTCAAGAAATACAATTATTAGAAAGAAAACTTGTCACCACTATCATATCAAATAAGGAACTGGAAAACCAGTTGAAAGAATCAACCACAGTAAAACATTTTGTACAATTGTGTGAACAATATTTAACACCTTCACTTTTTATATTAGTTAAAAATAACTTTTTAAAATATGATGAAAATACTGATAGTCAACAGTATTCAAAAGAATTGAAACAGTTTACTTTAGCTATATATATTCTTGCTCCAAAATTTTTCAATTTTTTTCAAAAAGCATTTAATCTTCCATCTCTTGAAACTTTGAAAAAAGACATTAAATATAACATTAAACCAGGCATAAATGATTTTATATTTAGTTTTATAAAATTTAAAATTAGTAATTTTAATGTTAAAGATCTAGATTGTGTTCTTTATGTATACCAAATTTCTTTAGAAACGCACCTTTTTTATAATGCTTCTAAGGATTATGTAGTTGGATTCAATCAATCAAGCTCACATAAAACCCATGATAAAGCAAGACAAGCTATTATTGTTATGATAAGAGGTATAAATTATGAGTGGAAGCAAAAAATTGGGTATTATTTATTGTCTAGTTGTACCTTTAGCAATTTAATTTCAATAGTTTTCTCGAGTATTCGTCAACTTCAAAATATTGATTTTAATATTAAAGCTCTTGTTTCTGATCAATCAAAAGAATTAGTAAGTTTTTCAAGGATGATGAATGTTTCTTCTAAAAAACCTTATTTTGATATTGATGGTCAAAGAATAGTATACATTTTTAACCCACCTACTCTTTTGAGAACTACCCGTGATATGTTTTTTAAGCATTCTCTCTATATTAATGATGAGGTTGTAGAAAAAAAATATCTAGACATGTACTACAATGATATTATGTCTAATTCTGATCTTCTTTCTACGGTAGAACTTACACACAACCATATTCATCCATTGCCTTTTGATGAAATTAATATCAGTCTAGCAACACAAGTATTCAGTGGCAGTGTAGCTGAAAGCATGTCTGTAGCAATGAATAAAGGAATTTTGCCCTTTAGTTCACAACCTACAATTAATTTCATTTATAATATGCATAAATTATTTGATATTTTCAAAAATCCATTTAAAAATATTACCCTTCAAAAAGATCACTTATCTTTAATGACTGAGTTATTTAAACAAATGACAGTAATAGATAATTCTAATCAATTAGATATAACATATAATGTAGAGTTTATAAATGGGTGGTTGATTTCAATTAGTGGCTTAATTACGTTGTGGGAAACTCTTAATCCAACTATTAGTAGAGAATATGTTTTGTGTACGAATTGGTTGAATGAAGATTTGTTGGTTAATTGGTTTGATAAATCAAATGTTAATGATCTTAAACTTACCCCCATACAATTTGTTAGGAAATTCAACATATTATTTTGCAAAGATTATTTTCAGTATATTCCTGGGCCAGATTTCAATGATGATTTTGGTCAAATTATACGTAAAATTAATGACCAACCTTTATCTAATAACATTTTTAATATAACAAGCCCTCAACAACATTCTCTTTTTAAATGTTCTCCAATTGTTATTGATACACCAGATTATAGAAATGTAAGTTTTCCTAACAGAAATAGTTTGTCCTCTGTAAGTGGGTATTTAATGAATAAATGTTTAGAGAATCATTCTTGTAAAATTTGTATCAGTTATGCGTATTGTCAAAAAACAATAGACCAATATTTCTTTTCATCGTTCTTATGTTCTCCCAACTTAACTTTCAGTGAATTATCAACATATCAAGAAGATTTTAAAGATTATATAATGAAATTAGATAATATTTTTGTAGTTAGTTTTCCAATAATTTCAATTGAAGATAATGTTGGGATCCAAATGAAAGATTGTTTGTCTAATGTGAAATTGAATCACCCTTGTAATGATTTTGATAAAACATTATTGCTTAATTTATATACACGCATCAGAATTTTTTGTGCTATTAAGTTTTTTAATGATATTAAATGTTCTGAAAATGAAAGTTTAGCACATGTACAAATTATGTTTTAAAATAAATGTTTAAAGATATTTTGTGTGATAAATTTGATTTTTTATTTTAACTTTACTGTGTCTTATGAAAATTTATTTTGTGACTGTATTTTTGTAAATAAAATTAATATTGAAATTATAAAAACTATTATTGTTATCATACTTTAAATTAATTTTACAATATAGCATACTTAATAAGAATGTATATTTATACATACTAGGTATAAGTAAATATTATGTATACTGTATTATACTCTTTATATGAAGTTAAGGTTATAAAAATGATCTAGGTATTATGTGCATGTGCATATTATCATAAGATCAATACACAGTTGTGTTTATCATACAAATAATAAAACTAGAATTTAATCCTTCAGCTGTTGGTTAGTAATTTTTAGTATGTTGAAAATAAAATAAGTACCTATTTTTGTAGGTATTCCAAATTCTTACTTTTACCATTTTACTTTATTCTTTGACATACCTCTTTATTTAGAGGCAGGTGCATTTAGGCATCAACAATTTTAATATTAAAATGTTGGGTCTTAAAATTGTTTATACTTATTTAATACTGTTACTATTAGTATTACAATTAGTACATGTAAATGATATTTTATTATCAAAATAAAGATACTAGTTAAAAATTATAAAATATAAGTACAATATCAAAATATATCAATACTATAACTTTTCTAAATAATAGAAAACTAAATTAACCATGATGATTTGTCTACTGTATAAGCATAAACGTTGTGAAATAATTTTATCATCAACGACATGAACAATATTAAATATTTTGTATTATAATATTATATTTATGCGGATAATCATAAGGTACTCGTGTATAAGTATACTACCTACTATAAAATGCTGGTACCGCGAAAAAATAACTCCTACTAAAAAATTATGATAAATTTACACTAAAATGTCTATATTAATTTTTAAAAACCACATGTATAAAATATAAGTGTAAATAAGTATAAATAAAAAGATGTATAGAAACTGTAGTCATTTAATGATGAATATTGTCGTTATAAATGTATAAATAAAATAAGAAAACAAATTTCATAATATTTTTTAGTCATCAAATGACTAAATCGAGTAAAGCAATAAAATAGATAAAATATTCATATATATACTAGATACATCATGGTGACACGGTGTAGTTAGTTTTACACGGAAATATCTCGGAAATGTGTATAAAGCTTTCTCTAGTGAGTAAACTTAAGTACACTGCAGAGCGATTAAAACATATTTAAAAATATTATAATTTTTTACGGACTAATTTTGGATATTATTATTTATTGTAAGTAAATCCTATATACCTATAATATAATATAATATTTTTAAAAATATTGACTATTATTATGTGATTTTTAGATTCTGAACGAAGTGATTAATGCGTATTGATTTTACAATGATGTATTTTTTTTATTTTTTTTTTTGTGTATCTGTGTAGGTATATTTAGTATGTATACAGCATAACCTGACGATATAATGCTTCAATTTCAAACTTTAGGGGTGGTTTTCGATGTCAAAGTGAATATCCTTGGTGCATTATAAAGGTCAAAAGTAAACATTTTCATTTTCCAACAGTTTTCAAAAAAATCAGGAAAACAAAAAAAAAGTAACGTAAAAACAATAATTTTTAAGCAAAACCAGTTTTGAATAAAAATTTTTTATATTGTTGCAACTCAAAAACTACTGTTAAAAAATCACTGCAAATACTTAAAATGTTCACCAAATGTTTATATAAATATTATCCATGTATAGTTAAATTTTCAAAATATTTTGGCTTTTTAAGCTGTTTGTAAAGAACTAAAATTTTCGATTTTTCTAAGTAGGTTTTTTTTTTAAGTATCGAAAAACTTGAAACTTTAATACAAAGTTTCTTATAGTATATACATTTTTTTAAAAAAATCAAAAATACTACTCCACAATTTTTAATACTTTAAAGTTTAAAGGGTCTTATTGTTCTGTCCATCAAATTTATCTGTTTGTTATTCCAAAATGCAACACCAATTATTCTCAGAACCAAAAAATCCTTAGACTGATGGGTATGCAAATAGCGATCCATTATTTTTTTTTAGTATTTGCTTGTTTTATTGTATACTCACGTTTTTATTAAGTATAATTAGCTATTGTCACTTGTTGTTATTGAGGTTTATTCATATGTTAAATTTTAATTAGTACTATCAATTTATAATATTATTTATATATGACTCAGCCAGTTAGCCCGTATTGTTGTTAATAAATAAATATATATAAGTACATTTCTTTGTCTTTTGATAATATTACAAAGTAATTTATTTTACTACCTACTATTAATATTACAATAGGTTTATTTCAGTTTTGCGGAAGATGTTATATTTATTACATTATATAACTTATAGTTTTAAACTTAAAAGTGTATATGCTTATACAGAGACGTATTTAGGTGGGCCGAGGGGGGGGGCTTGGGCTCCGGGTGGAAAATTTTAAGGGGTGGTAAATTTTGGAGAGCATTTTGATATAATACAGTACCTAGGTCATTTGAGTGATAAAAAAGTAATGACATTCAGATAACCTGGGCCGCAAAATTCCTAAATACGTCTCTGGATACCTAACTATAGCATAAAAATAATATAACCAAGGTGTATTGATAGTTGATACACCTTGGTTATATCAATACACCTTGAATATAACTTATTGATGATAAATATGAAGATAAGAGATAAGGAAATCAAACTCCGTATACAAAATATGGCCCGACCACGATGTAGAGAAGATAAGGTGGCAACACTCCCGTATCTTTCAATGGTACAATATTGACTCAAAAAATCTCGACAGTTTGGTAGTTCAGAATTTAACACCAGAGTACGCCACCCTTCGCTCAAAGGCCGACTTTTATACGAGTCGTAATGGAGATTTACATTTAAATTTTATTTAAATGTATTCATTGCTGTTCAAATGTCAATAATCCGCATGTTTTGTGTCATATTGTATAGATTATTAAGGTATATTAATGTTTTGGAATCATGTACCAATTATTATGTAAAAATTGTAATAATATTATAATATGTTATGTACCTACTATGTAGCCATATCGTACAAATTTATTGATTTAAATAAAATGCATATTTATTGTATGATATTTATATGTTTATTTACTCATTGACATATATATTATATACAAAAATGGAATTAGTAATACCCGCAAACAATAAGTATAAGGTACGAGTTTAAAGAGTTAATAAAAGCTCAAATAGACTACTACCTACAGACCCAAGTACACCAAAATAAAAAAATCATAATTTATTATATTTATATAGATACCTATATGATATATAAAAACAAAAAAAAATTAAATATTAAGCATGATGTAGAGAAGATATAATATCTACAATAGAGAATAGAATATATTCACAGTTAAAATAATAATATAAACTTAATAATAATACTTATAAATTGATAATATAATAATATAACAATATAATATATAAATATGCAAACAATTTGCATAATATGTACAATATATTTGTATATTCACTACCTAATAATAATTACCTTTATTATTTGTTTTAGCTCGAAGATGCCATTTATTTTGCTCAATTATTGTAAAATATAAAATACAAAAAAATTTATTATTTTTAATATTAAATGAGCTGAGGACAGACAAGTTTAATATTAACTTAATCGGGTGTGATGAACATAAAAATGTATAAACCAAAAACAATATTATATTTTATTTACAATCAAGAATGTTTTTTGTATGTGATGCAGAAAACGCAAAACTAGAAAACAATAAAAAACAAAAAAATTTAGCAAAGCAGTCCAAACTCTTGTAATTGTGTACATAGCATTGTTAAAATATATAACTATATAATAAAACTTCCTCAATCGAAACTATTTTAAATGTTACCTAATTGAATAGAATAATTACTTTAAAATAATTCTTACGTGGTTATTGTTTAAAATTGTGAAGTAATAATATAAAAAACGACAAAAATGTTTATAATTTTTGATATTTTACATTAAAAACAATGTATTCACAATACAAAAACCGGCCTTCGGGCGAATGGTGGCGCAACCTGCCGGAGACACCAAACTGCCGAGATAATTTGTGACCGGAATGGTTTACAAGTGGTGTCACCTAGTATCTTCTCTACATCGTGGGCCCGACAAAAGTCGCACGGTTATTATGCCACCAGGGGCGCGTCGTTCGATAAGCGGCCACGATTTTACCACAATATATAGTATACTGTCTTAAGTTCTTTACTATAAAATGTACGTTCTTTTTGATTTTTTGAATTCGAATGAAATATAAATTATGCTTTATGATTCATTATTTTATTACCTGGTCATGTTAAAGTATATCTAATAATACTAATAATAATAAATAAATACATTAATTAAAGTTTTGATAATTTTCTACTACACTTATTTTCCTTTTTTTCTCCTGTAATTTGTGTGTCTTACAATAAAATGCATAAGTAATAAGCATTGTAATAAAAAAAGCGTACAATACTTACATAAAATGGGAAGTTCAGAAATAAAGATGGAACTGTCCCTGTTTTTAATATAGGTCTAATTCACTTAATTCTATTGACTATTCTATCATTTCAGATAGTTTCGTCAAAAAGTAGAATATCAATCTCTTCAAAATGCAATTCATAATAACATAACACGTTTCTGTTAGCATTTTATCTTTTCTAGGTATAGCTCTATGCGGTTTTGTTAAAAGTTCTGTACCTAATCTAAACAACATAATATGTAATAAATAATTAAATAGGAAAACAATAATCATACAGGAACAAGACTACTTTACCTACCTTATTTTTTTTAATTTTTTTTTTTTTTAAATGATGTGTTTTAACGAGTTAGGAACGATGGTATTAAACTACTAAAATCAATTGGCAGAAATAATTATTTTTTAAGTATGACGTATGACGTTTTTAAGTTATGCGCATGTATCGGCACTTGTCGTTACGCTCCGCAAATCAAAAATATCTCTCGACTTACGATACACCAGTAACACATCGTCACATCATAGATTAACAGATTTTACACACACACTGCGCTCAGTGCGCTCCCAAACCGTTAGGCAATGAAGCCGTCGCCGGGTACGGGCCACGCCATCTGGTGGAATTCACAAACTATTCTTAGCTTTAAATGACGCTATAATAGTATTTTATAGTAAAAGTAAATAGTATCTAAAAATAGAATTAATGTGACAATATTTTGTACGTTTTTTTTGTAATTTTATTAGTTTTTATAGGCATAGGTACCCAGCTATTGGGTACTAAGATATTCTCGTAGGTATTTGACTACAAGTAAGTACACATTATCTGATTCGTGTATATAATACCATACCTATACTTCATTCGCCGAGTTGGTGATTACTTCGAGCATAATATGACTGGTGTTGAGAAAAGGTGATTTTGGTGACTACGGTTAGAAAGATAAAGTAATTAATAACGATTATTATCGACAGAATAGAACTCTACAGTAATGTACCTATTATTTTTTTGCCTGTAATATACGCCGGGTAACATTTTATATGAAGTTACATAAACCTACATGACAATATTTGAAAACATATAAATTTTCACGATATTTTAAAAAGGTTATACTGTCAATATTTGTTTCAAAATACTGTACAAACACATACCTGGTTATAATACAACAACAGACTCAACATAAATAGGATGATATCATGATTCATGACTCACTATTAGATTTATCAAGACAATAATAGAACATTAAGAACTAAGGTTTAAGATTTAAGTTAGAATTTCCATTTCTAAAAAACGTATTATTTTTTTAAATAGATGTTTTCAGAATCGGATAATCATTAAACTATTGCAAAGCCTTCTAATAATTTCAACAAACAAAAATCTCATCTTTAATGCATGGCTAACAGTGTGTTCTTTGAAATCCATACCTAACTGTTATGTAGGTAACCATCAACACTTGTCATTGTCATACACTAAGAAATATTTAACTTGTTCTATATTATGTTTGTGACCAATTCACTCACTTGTCTGCGTCTACTGTTTGAGATGATTCTGATTTGTGAAAGTCATAATAAGTCCGTTTTCAATCATTTTACTATCATTAAACATATTATTATTAGGTACCAATACATCATCATGAATAAAGTAAAAAATGTTATTTGTTTTTGAAATATTCTAGGTATTTTGTTGTTTATTTTATTAATTGTGTATATTATTACTCATATTTATCTCTGTCTATACATTTATTATACTTTGAAATTGTCTGTTTATTCTTAATTGTCAATGTAATATTTAATTAAGATTTTTTTAATTGTTTTTACATATTATGAAAATAGGTACATATTATTTAAACAAATATTTTCATTTTATTTTCTTATTAATTTTTACAATATCGGCTTTAGCTAAGACCATTAGTTTAAACTATACTTACATATACAGAATAAGTTTAAAGTTTATACTAATTTTTATACTATTATTTATTATATATTTTATACTATTCAATATTATGTATTATATGTGATTCATCTACATACAGTCGTTTATAATTTTATATTAATAAATAATAAAATAAATAACTATTTACTATTAAAGACAAAATTCTCAAAAAAATCTACAGACTGACTTTAATCAGATTTCATAAATCAAGTATTAAACAATTACCTGCTAATGGATAGATATTAATATACTATTATACAAAATGTTGAAATTTACCATTTTTAGATTAATGTTATGACTCATAACTTATTTACCATAACTCTAAGTATTTAAAAATATTTTTTAATAAATATGCTTTTTTTTGTAAATTCGCGTAATTTACATTTATTTTGTACAAAACCGTGTTGGCCACTAATAATTATATACTATCGTACTGTTTCGTTGTCAAGACGACCACATACTTTGATTTGATATTTAACGTAGGTTGGTTATTATTAATTTTGCTACGAAATAGGTAATATTGAGTTTTTGAAATACTGTTCTCACTTTTGACGTTTCGTAAACAATATTCCGTTCTCTCCAAGATAGTAAAAAAATCTCGCAACGTACGCTATACAAGATGGTCGACTATCTGAACAAGGCGATGAACTGCGTTTTTGAGATGCCGTGGTCGTTGAACGAGGAAATTCGTTCAACAACGTCCGAATATTTTTGGCTCCGTTCGGCGTATGATCTGTTGAAAACGTTCGTATACGAACTGCTTTTAATATGGGCCAAGGCTCTAATGATCTTCGTGCTGTTTGCCCGGTTTTTCGTAAGAATGCTTAGCCTTCCTGCTAAGGACGATCACAGCGTATTGGAAAATGTGATCCGGTTTCTTATGTCAGCCGGACTTATAGCCGTTATCATGACGGTTCTGGTCATCTTCTACGGGATTACTTCAGTTTCGGTGAAATGCGCAATAGAAATCATGACCTGGATGAATACGCTCTGGTCCAGTATGCTTTTAATCTTCGGATACTGTCATGTCTTCTTTTCGTTCGTCAGTACAGTCATGGTCGTCACACGCTCGATACACGTATTCCAGGTAGCCCTGAAAACGATTCGTAAGGTGTTCGGAACATCCATACTCAGCTGGTTAGAACGTCCGGGAAATCGATTCACGACCACTTACATCATTCGGTGCTGCGTATTCGTCTATGGACTTGTTTGGGTCACCGACGCGTTTTTCATACTTGATCTCACGGGATTAATGATCATGTTCATTGGTATCACGAAATGAGGGCCAAGTATACTGCCGAGTAACTACTTCGCTTCTTCGTGGGAGCTTCGCTTCAAGTCACTATATTTATTTGTTCTTCGGGACTTGAGGTCCATTGTTTTTTCCTATTAAGATTGTCAATTAAAACTTGTTAAATATTTATACATTTTATACGTTTATGATGTTTTTGTTAAAATGTATTATATAATTCACATATTGTTATATTTTTATATTATACAATTTACGCATATTATTATATTCTTGAAAATCACTGAAAATGTTTATACAATAAAACTATAATTTAAACACATGTTATTTATGATTTTGTTTATTTGTAGTTATAACTACAATAAATCAAACTGTTCGTCAATTATCGAAGAAAATATCGAATTTTAAATGATAGGAATATAATAAATAATGATCACTATAGAGCGCGAATTTATAAGCCATTAAAAACCAACCAAATGTGCCCTAAAATATCTTAAATATGCATTAATAATAATATTATAAGTACCTATATATTTTAAAATTTCAAATCATTATTAGAATCAACAATAAATTTGAATACAATTATACAAATATTTAATACACTTTGAAAAATATAAAATCGTTTATTGGAAATCTGTAATAATTTATGTGATGAAAATATTATGTGTAATTGAACTATGAACAGATTTTCTTAGGAATATCTAGCATATAGCTCTTTATTAAAAAGTTATGTAAAACGTAGTTATGTAATTTGGACTAGGTACACAAGCATATTTTTACTTATGAATATGAAAAATTAACTGTTTATTTCTGAGTTAATTATGGACATTTAATATTCAACTTATTATATGATAAATTATTTTTTTATATAAATAAAGCAATTATTCAGTACACTGTTACTAATTAATTTTATTACAGGAAAACATTTTCGAAGCAGGATATTCTATTACCTATCCTACTTCTTTTCTTTTTCGTATCATCTTTTGCTATTCTGTCATTTTTATATTTAACGCTGGATCTATAATACATTTTTAGTTTTGAATACTTTATCCCTATAGATATCTTTTTTCTTTCGATTTCATCTCTTGAGCTGTTTTGTTTTGTTTTTTTTTTTGTTCGTAAAATAGTCAAATAATGTATCGGTGTTTATCTCTCGTATTTTCGCTGTAATAGAAAAAAATATACATGCGTTCTTTGCATAAATATATTCAAAATAAAAAAAAATTTGAATTTTGAAATTTTAAGACTATACTTAAATTCGAGTTAGGGTTACTTGTCATTATAATGGCATTGGGGAGTAACATAATATTGAAGTTCAAATATTCAGTCAAAATCATGAATATTTGCAAATTATTTTGGAGGTATAATTCATAAACATTTTTGTATAAGTAGCAAAGAGTTGCAAATTTATAAATACAAAATTCTCCATAAGTTTGGCTAACAATAATTATAAAAGAATTTAAATTTTAGTGTATTCAGACCATTAAAACATAAACCATTTTAATACCAACCACTGGAAATTATATCCTAGGCTGAGAAATCATCTCCGTTCAAAATCGTTTTTCGTGTACAATGATACCTAACATTATAGATTCAAATTTAATACATCAATTATGGTGACCTACTATACAGCAGAGCGTTACTCACGTGACCACTTTTTTTTTTCAATGATGGCTTCTACATAGTTGTCAAAATCTTTTGCTAAAATCGGACATTTTATTTCTGCTAAACTATCTGCACCTATCATACGCCATTTATCAAAAAAAAAAAAAAAGATGGTAAGTGATAACACTCTGCTATATTATAGTAGTCACTATACTGGATATGTATTAAATTTGAATCCAATGGTAGGTATACTAGGTATCATTGTATACGAAAAACGATTCTGAACGAAGGTATACAAAATATATTATATTTTAAACTGGGTGGTAAAAAAGATGGTTTATGTCTTGAGAAAATGGAAAACATTTATTTTAATTGATCAATATTCAAGTTCTTTTATAATTATTTGTAAGCCAAACTTATGGAAAATCTTGTATTAAAATTTCAACTCTTGGCTACTTATACAAAAATATTTATGAATTATACCTTCAAAATAATTTGCAAATATTAATGCTTTTGACCAACTGTTGTTAATATAAAAAAAATTGTGTCTACCTATGTATTCGTATAATTTTTTTATCATCACAATTGACACAATTACAATAATTCATGAGGAACTCTGTATAAAATTTTCAAGTATTTTGACTCAGTCAAAAAATTTTCATCGAAATTTATAATAAAAAAACTAATCAAAACCGAATATTTCAAATGCCTATAAATAGCATTAAAATAAGAGAAATATTTTGAAAATTTAATCATGTAAAGAAAATGCCAATCTAAATAACTGGTGAAATTTTCAAGTATCTACGACTTATACTTTTTGAATTATAACGAATATTTAATTTCGTTTGAAGATTTCGTTTGGTCTCCTTATCTCTAGTCTTCATGCCTCATGGTACTATCAGTATGCAACGTCACCTTAAGTAGGTATTGGGTTAAAATACATTTTAGGGTACTATTTTTACAATTTAAAATATTAAAAACAGTAAAAAAAAATGAAATCATTGATCGCGGCGTTGAAGCCGCCGGCATTGAGGCATTTAACCTACGCCTATTCAAAATATACAGTGATATTTATAAATCGTCATAACTTAAAAACTAATAATTTCCACCAATTTATTTTAGCACCACCGTTTTTAACACGTTAAAACACACCTTTTCAAAAATAAGGTGGCCCAGCAAAGTAGTGTTATACCCAATTAAATTAAAAAAAAAAAAGTTTATTTAAAGCGCCCAAAGTAAAAAAAAACAGCAAAATATCTTAACTTTATTTGTGAATAATTATTTCCCTATCTATTTGTTACATTAGCAGAGGCAGTTCCATCTATATTTCCGAACTTGCAATTTTATTTCATAATTATGTTTGAAAATACACAATTTCAATGAAAATTTATGTGGATGTCTGAAAAAAGTACTTAAAATAATACCTTAATTAATATAAATACATTTTTGTTAAACTACTGTCAAGGAAAAATGCAAAACTCTTAATAAAATAAACTGTATTATGCTTGAAATTATTTTGAATAGTAGAAGTGTATTGACTTACCGTACATCGCCAAGGTACCTATATCTCCATTTACTATTACTCGCTGATGTCTGTATTTGGATGCTCAAAATTATTTTAAACAATACACTGCGTGCCTTTATTTGTGTAAGTTAAAATAAATTACATTTTAATTATTAATTTTTGAAGGTTAAAATTTTAATTTTAGCGAAAACCAGACGCATACACTATACGCACACGTGACACGATCACAGCCTAAACACGAATTGATATAGTGATATATATATATAATATATTAATATATGGTATCGTTAATCTGATGTACTATTTAATACATTTCATTCGTAGGCATGACAAAATAGATCTATTTTGTCATGCTCGTAGGTACATAATATAGTTGTAAACTTATAAAGTAATAGCTATCAACAATTTTTCAATTTCATTTGATGTAAGTTTTTAGGTAGGTACTGTACATAGATATCTTAAATGATGATTAACCATCATCGTAATTTGTTACGATTACGATAAAAGTATAAAACACAAACAAATGCAATAATTATCGTTTCAATCTCTCGTGAAATGAGTAAAATATTACATTTTATGCGCTTTTATGCTACTACCAAGGTACAAAAATGCAAATTTATTTTGCACTTTCGGGTTATCAAAAAAAAGTCGATTTGCACTTTTAGGTATCACCAAGCAGGGAACTTCCTATATTATGATACCGTTAATGCTAAAATGCTTTGTAGATGGAAAAAATTCCGATAGACAAATATTATTTTTATTATTATTCAGTTGTCTACTGAATCATATATTCATATGATATAATAATATGATATATGTTAATATATTATGTATATCTATATTGTATGATTAATATTAAATAGTAAATTGTATATAAGTGCCTAATGCCTACAGGAACACAATATAGGTGCACTTAAAAACCTTTCAGTTTTAATATTCTGTACTCACTACTCTGTAGTAAGATATATATAATAATCTCTTAAGGAGACCATAACCACCAATGTTGAATTTTGAACTTTAATGTGTACATTATACGTGTTATTGTACTGATAAAGTCATTTTTATAATCTGTGATATAATCCTATCGGTTGTTCACAATTCACAAGAGTACCTACAAGATGATTTAATGATGTTATGTTGTCAGGGGTGGACGCAGGAAATAATGTTGGGGAGGGGGGTTATGAAAAAATTAGAATTGACTTATATTACAGACATAGCTTTCAACATTGAGTATGCTTTTATCGATGGTAAATGGTAATACCATTTTCTTATCTCATAAGCAGTAATGTAAATTGTTACCTCGGGTACAATAATATTGGTATCAATGTAAATCATTTAATTTTATTAATATGTTCATTACTTCTAATATTTTAAAAATCAGTTTTATAAATATGAGAAAAATCAAACAAACCTGACTAGGGCAAAAAACAATGATTGTTTATGTTGTACCAACTATTAAGCAGTAATGAAGTATTTTTTATATTTACAGTTTAGAACATTCATTATTTTTTTTAGTACATATTAATTGAAAATGGTTATACAGAAATAATGAATATAATAAATTATTTTAAGAACAAATTTTCCTTGATCAAACAAATGTTAATTTGTAATAAAAAAAATAAATATATATATTTATAAAAAAATGAGGTTATTATGATTTATTCAATTTTTTGTCTAGTGAAAGTTGTAGGCCAGTCCGGAACAAAATTTTCATTTATATAATTTTCTCTTGTTTGTGAAAGTATGTTCAAATTATTTGTACTTCCAAATATTGATCCTATTGACAAAGAACCACACTTTAATGATCAATTCTTTAAAATATGTTTACTAATTTACCTCCAAGCCACGCAATGTAATTTTCAAACGCAGGTGCAATATGAAATTTGAATTTAGTGATTTTTAAGTTGTTATATTTGGGAGACTTAAGTTTTTCTACAAGTTCTTCTTTTAATCTTGACATGAAACCTTTAGCCATCACTGTACCACCTATGAGAACAATATTTTCCGCAAGCTTTAATCGCGTATCCACATTACTCTGCAATTAAAAATAATTAAATTATTTAAAACAAATTTGTTTGAAGATAAAAATATAGTAGACAAACATTAATTATGGTTTCAAGGATCATAGTAGTGATAGACATTTCATCAATATTTTCTTCAAATAATACATCATGGACTGTTTCTCTAATATCTCCTGATATTGTGATAGATCTCTCTCCATTTATATGATATTCAACATCAGAAGTTTTTGGTTCAACATTTTGACCCGTGGCTAGAATTTTGCTACGTTTTAATGAAGTCACAAAACAGGTTCTGGCTGGATACAATTTATACCAATTAAATAAAGGATTAATACAAAATTAATACAAATATATTTATACATTACCTTTAATATCTTCAGCAATATTGTCTATCGATTCATCAGGAGATAATTGACCAATATCAATACGAGTTTTGATTTGATTTTCTACTGTTTGTCCTGCCAATGCCATTGCTTGCCATAACCGTAAAACAGGTACTCCTTCACATACTGGTATAAGAATAGCTTCTTTGTATCCTACATCAAGTACTAAACCAGTGGAAATTCCAAGTGTAAACAAAGAAGCACAATGTGACGGAACAAAACATAGTGATGCAACCTGCATTAAATTATCATATTTTACTGTGTTATTCTGTTATAAATAATAGTACCTTACTTCATAAGTGATGAACAAAACTTTAGCGAGTATTTCTTTAAATGTAGTCGGTGATAATAATGATTCTACAATAATTACTTTTTTATCTTTAGGTGCCACAAGTGCATACCTAGAAAATATAAACAATTTTGTATTTTTCCTAGTTTACAACAGATTCATATTATTCAAAAAATTAATATATTTTACTTGTAAAATAACATGTGTATGAAATTTGTTAAAGCTAATGTAAGTGTCTGTACATCTTTACATGTATATATGTCAGAAATAGGTGTACCATCTATCTCACAACAAGTAGGTATAATACATCTAGGCGAATGTTCAGTAGCAAACCCAAATCTGAAAAATGGCAAAATACATGAAATGTAAAATTAGACTATGTAGGTAGAGTATGAATATATCGAAAAGGCAGAGCTATGCACCAGAATTAACCCAAACTTATAATATCCTTAAAAAGGCAAACGACTGAAACACATATAATCTCAATGTTTTTTTTCTCATAGTACTAGAATTAACTGAAACCCGAGTAAAATACTCTGATTAACCAAAATACAAATTTTATGTGCAAATATAAGTTTAGTCTAGTAAATATTTATTTAAAAATACATTAAATAGGTAAAGCTTATAACATAGACACAAATAAACATGTTGAGGAGCTAAGGTATCTTAATAATATTCAAAAAATGTCTTATAGTATAATATTATATAGGTATTACATTATTATTTGTTATAATATTTAGGTACCTAATGTATCTGATTAAACCGTTCATATTTAAAGGTTTGTTCCAAACTACTTAACACTTATGTTTACCCAAATAATAATTATTATTAATAGGTACATAAACATTGGTTTAAATTTTTTATTCTAATATTTAAACACCTGAATAAATGAACAAGTGCTAAACCTTGCTAACAGGAATGAGATACAAATGTATGTTTAAAATTTCAGTAATAATATCAGTTTAATTCAAAAATTGTCATGTTAGTATAATCACACAATGTTTATTATAATATATCCATTTTATTAAACTTAAATTTTAATCAAAACCAGAATCAATTCACACTCACTTTGTGTACTTAGTTCCAATATCGATAACGATACATTGTTTCTCTGGTAAAAAATCCGAATCGATTTTCATCGTTTCAACGATTGTATTTTAATGACAGGTCTAAAAAAGTCTAAAGTAATAATATTAATTTTATTCTGTACAGTTGTAACGCATAGATAATCTAGTTTTGTTCAGGTTTAACTTCAGTAATATTATAATTCGTAGATGCTAATTAGACTAATAATTTACATTAAAATTTGTAGCGCGTAAGTCGTAAAATTATTATTAATTGTTACTCGTAAGTCGTAAGTATTAAATAGTACTAAACTACTTAAGTGTTTAAATAGTAAAGTTCTGTCACAGAATAGATAAATATTAAACAGTAAGACTTTCGTTCTGTTATCACGTTGATTTAAATTATAATTATTAATTATTAATATATTTTACATCTTACCTTTATTTGAATTTTCACGGCTAAAGATAATACTATCTCGGGTTCCCTAGTCTTGTCACGGACATCGAGACACAGTGTGGCCCGAACGTGGAATTCATGCAAAAATTACACCGTGCAGCTGGCTGCAGTGGGCCGTTTGCCGGCACGCAGGCAACTTACTGCGGTGCGTCGGCGCGCGACGTCGCTCGTACCAAATATTATGATGATGATGATACCTTCCTATTATATGTGTTAGCCGTTCAGTGGGTATGTGTTATAGGGTTCTATACATCTACAGTATCAATTAACTATGAAAAAAAACGCCGGCCACGTCATTCTGCCGTAGCCGCGACCGTGTTATCTCGTCGCGTACAGCATTTTGAGTACAAATATCCTTTTCTGTTTTAATATAATACTCGTCGACGGTTCTACTAAGAGGTTTACGGTACACGTTACTCTTATTGTGTTCGTTTATCAAAAGATATTTTTATTTATTTACCATACCCCTTTCCGCAACCGTCCGTTTTTGCACATCCGAAATTCGTGTTTCCCGAAAAATAACCGATTGTTCGTAGACGGCGCTTGACACCACCCGGCCCTGTCTCACCAACGACGAGGGCAAGTGAATACACGTACCCACCTATTCGTGTGGACCTAGAACGGTTCATCACCCTTCGAGTTTTTTGAGACGGTGCTCGCCGCCGTCAGCAAGAAACCGAAATGAACATATTCAGACTTTGCGGTGACTTGTCACATCTGCTGGCCATTCTGCTGTTGCTCGTCAAGATATGGAAGACCCGATCTTGCGCCGGTAACATCTCACAATAATATCGTTATAGATCTATGCGTACCTAGGCAATGGTTGCCCATTTGCTGTGACCAATTATAAAGTTGTCAACATAAATCCTGCAAAAAATAAAACACATTGAGGTCTTAGCACTATAATATCAATGGTATGGTGTAAAAATCTCGTTGTACTTAAAATTTTTTTACTGATTTGTGTTGACTAATTTCTAGTATTAGAAAATATGGATGCAAAGCTTTCTTGACAATAGTGATGTCTAGGTGTGCAGCATCTGGGTCTGAGTATGCCCCGAGTTTGTAGCCGCCAAAGACCAATATTAATGGTACCTGTACTATCTAAAAGATCCGAGGGATGATACAAATGAGTTTTGAGTATTGTCTTCGATAGTCTTTTTACAAAAAAAATATGTGTTATAAATAAATACTAACTTTATATTTGCATCAGTTATTTTATCCAAGTCCCTATTAAGTGCATTTTATACCCAATTATTGACATTCTAGTATCTATATAGATTCTTTCTTTTTTTATTTCTATTTTTTAATATATTCATGTGAATTTAAAATTGTACCAATTCTATTATTTACAGTAGATAAGTACATCAAATATTATGTTTTTTATAAATTACAATAAAGGATACATTTTATCAAACCATCTTAATTTCTGATTTAATTCGAAACATTTTATGTAAGGATAAAAAATAATTAAAAAAAAATTATTTTTAAATTATTTGATTTCACAAAATCAAAAGCATTAAATGTGATTAGTGTTTAATTAGGTATTTACCTATCTATTATTTAGTTATATTTGTAAAAGATGACGTTTATCTATTTTCTGTAAAAATAAGTATACCTAATGTATAATTAATACATATTTATTTTTTTATTACAGGTATTTCGGGAAAATCTCAAATACTATTTGCAATTGTTTATACAACACGATATCTAGATTTGTTCACAAGTTTTGTATCTGTATATAACAGTTTTATGAAAGTAGTGTTCCTAACAGCGTCATATGGAACATTATATTTAATGTTCTTTAAGTTTAAGCCAACATACGATCATAATCATGATAGCTTTAGGTAATTTACATAGCTAATTTAAATACATAAATAATTTTTTTAATATAAATAATATTTATATGTTTATTATTTTTAGAATTTTGTACTTAATCATACCATCGTTGGTACTATCATTTATCATTGTTCATGTTTACACTGTGATGGAGGTTAGTTTTTAAATATAATTATATGTGTGTATACAAATTATAAATTGTTATTTTTGATTTTAGATTTTGTGGACGTATAGTATTTATTTGGAAGCAGTAGCAATTATGCCACAATTGTTTATGGTGTCTAGAACAGGCGAAGCTGAGACTATTACTTCTCACTATTTATTTGCACTGGGCTCTTACAGAGCACTATATATATTGAATTGGATTTACCGTTATTATACAGAAGATTTTCTTGATATGATTGTAATTATTGCTGGAATTGTGCAAACCATCTTATATTGTGACTTCTTTTATCTCTATATCACTAAAGGTAAATATAACTAAAATATATCCATATTTATTTTAATATATTACCATTTTATTTTTCAGTTTTAAAAGGTAAACGACTGTCCTTACCTGTCTAAACATGGAAGGAAAACCTTAGACCAAAGTGTCAGTATAAAACAGACTATTTAAACATTATTGTCATGTCATATGAATTTTTTTGTACATAAATAAATAGCTTACATTTGTTGTAAGATGTTACAGTAGGTCATTGGATACCTTATAAATACGAGATTTTATTTTAGTTCTAATCTTGAATTATTTGGGATAATTAAACCACCAAAATATTATGAATTATGATAAAAAATTTTCTGTTTTCTTTTTTATTGCAAAATATTATCAATATACAAGTATATGTATATATTGTAAATAAATATATATATATGCTTATACTTATAACAGTTAATTTATAACTTAAACAATCCTTATTAAAAGAAAAAAATTCACTTTTTATTATTTATTTTAATTATTAATGTTTTTAAGAAAATCAAATGAGGCATGTTTACAATTTTTTATTGTATAATCATATTTTTGTTTATTTATTAAACAAATTCCCTTTTAATTAATAATTATTATCATGTTATTAAAATCATAAAGTTTAATTAAATATATGTATTTCTCGAACTGTTAATATTTGTTAATGTAAGTTACTGAATTTATTAAAGTGAATTTTGAAATATTTGTAAATATGTTATTTTCCCAGACTTAAAAATATGTTTTATACAAAAAAAAAAAACGATAAAAATTTGACCATTTATGGTATAAATATTAAAGTATTTAATATTCTGTATACGCATTACTCAATAATCATTACTTAATTCTGCGGCTATTGAACTTAGCAGCTTTTAAAAATTATATTTTGTATCATTTAATTTTTATTGTTAATTATCTAATTTACTATTATAATGGTTTTAATTTATTTGTGTAACTTAACGTTTTAGATTCAAAATTGAAAATGTAAAACTTATAAAAAAATAGAAAATAAGTTAACAAACATAACTAGTACCATTGATTAAATATGTATATTATTTAATCAATGCTAGTACTTCATTTATCTATTATTATTATTTTTTTTTATGATTCCAAATCATAGAATTGATAATAATAAAATATTGAAAAATGGTTATCTTATTTTAATGAAAATGTATATATGTATGTATATTCAGTCATCTATAATTAAGTATTATATTTTCAATTATATAATAATATTTATAAATTCATAATATATATATATATATATATATATATATATATATATGTAGAAAACTTGCCAAACTGTTAAAGTATGATAAACTATAAAGAGGTTTATTATTATTTGCAGTCATCACTCTGAAACTGGTAGTTCAAGTATTAGATGGAAATATTATAAACAATTAAGAATTTTGTGATTATTTATTTTTATGTTTTCAAGACCAGAACTATAAAAAAAGTTATTTAAGTTTGAATAACAAAAATAATGGATTTCAAACAATAAGCATTTTTGTCGTATAAGTGATAATAAAAAAATAAAAACAACACTTCACAATCAAAGTTCTCTTTTTTATGTGGAGAGAATGTTGTTTCTTAATAATTATGATTGTAACTTTCCTATTTTTTCCCGCGCAAAAACTTAAATGTTTGTAAAACGGTGACAACACATGCGGGTTAGGTTAGCCTAAGGATAGGTTTAATTTATTAATTCAATAAATTAGCATTAGTTTCCTTAAATATAATTTAAAAAAATATATGTATATATACTACAAGTAACCCATATTTATGTGGATTATAATATACAATATTTACTTATTTAGAACATTTATTTTAAAAGGAAATTGCGTTCCAAGTAAATCTTGTTTGTTTCCAAAAATTCTTAATAAAATATGTTTTGAATCAGTCCAGATGTCCAGTTGTAGTGTATTCACGCATACTGTGTAATACGGCCTCATAATTATATAAAAAACCGGTTTTATAGAATATTTTCTAGTTTCCGTTAAAGCTTGAGGGTAATGACCTGCATAAAAACAACGGTAGTATTTACTTGAACGCGTCTGTGTTTACGTGAACGTAAAGTAGTATTTACGACCGAAAACGATTATTGGATTGGATATTAGGTACAACTGTACTGTACTTGTACTGTGTACGACTGTATAATTACATTATCATAATTCATAGGTGACGTTTTTTAAATATTTTTATGTATTTTAAAATGATACAATGTTTATGCACTATAACGCTTAGCTACTTATACAAAATATACACGATTTTGACGAATTTTGTCAATATTTGAACTTCAAATACTAATAAAAAAATAATATTAAAAAATTTTAAAAATAATAATTGTATTCACTTTGCCATCAGAAACCACTCCTGAAGTTTTTAAGTGAAGCATTATTTCCACAAGTTATAACAGTTATGGTGTGTACAGACACAAAAACAAAACAAAAGATAAAACACATATCATTGTAAAATCAATACATTCATCACTTCGATTGACGATTGTTTTACTTAGGTATATAATGAAAATAAGTTTTTCTAAATTTAAGATTTATACGTTAATTTTATGTTTTTAATATCTACTAACTCTCGATAAAATTATTTAATAAAATTAATTAGTCTTTTTTGTACTATGATATGTTTTTATTTTATCTTAACTAGGCGTCCAGGCTCTTTGAAAACCATGATTTTACAATTATTTGAAATTGGTAGTATATATGAGAACGGAGAAGGTTCCTATTCTAGAAATTAAATTAACTAAAGTTCTAGATTAGGTAATATAAAAATATAAATGTTATCATATTAATATTTAATATATCTATATTATGTTTAATTGAACGGTTTTCCCGCACTCATCTCATAATTTAAAATTCAGAATTAAATAAATATTAATTGTAATAATTGTTAATTATAATTTATCGGATACAATAAATACATCTGAGATCCAAGATATTATTATATTTTATATTTTTTCAATTCCATTTCTAAGCGTTCGTTAGCGCTGGTTATTTGTTGACATTTTTTATTCAAATTATCTATTTGAGACTTTATATTTAATTCTTCACGTTTTGAATTAGTTTCTATAAGTTCAGTTTCTTTATTTAATTCGTCGATTTCATTGTCATACATATTCTAAAAATCAAATGTATTAAATTAAATTTATTTAATTACAAAAATATACACCTAAATGAATTTTAAATCTTATATTGGTGCATGCACTGTGCACAAAAAAAAAAACTGTACCAAATTACAATGTATTATAATTTAATATTGTAAAAATATAAACGAATATAATAAAAATAACGTACAATGGAGTTTGTAAGTTCCATTTCTTCATTTTCCAACTGTTCTAATTTTCCAAAAATATTTTGATGAACTAAATCTTAAATATAAAATGTTCATAAATTTATTAATCGTATTATTAATATTAATAATTATTAGTATTTAGGATTAATAGTATTATTTATAAAAATATTATATAAAAGTTATCAATTACCATTATAAGTTCAAGTTTATTTACCTTTAATAGCTTTTTCTATAGATACATTGATGTCCGCAAATTCTAGTATAATTTTTTATATGTTTTTATGTTATTTTCATAAGATACGATTAAATTTCTAGAGCCAATAATATCATTAGACTTTTTTTTAACTATTATTTCAGAAGTTGTTGTTTTTTTTTTAATTTCATCCACGATGATTTCTTTTCGCTTTGTTAGTAATTCATTATGTCTGTCCTGAATTTTTTTTAGCTTTTCATACAATAATGTCACCTAAAATTTAATTAATGTTTAAATTTTAAAGATAATAGAATAATATTTTATTATATCAGGTAGGTAATTCAAGTATTAAACAATTCTAGCACACGTGGAGTACAACTGGTTAGGTTAGTACAACTGGAGTACAAGGTATAAATAATAATACATTTTATTTAAAGAAATGCATGTTAATATTAATATAAAACCAATTTGGTGGAGGGTTTAAAATTCTACATAGGTTTATATCAAATGATCTAATAACTTATTAGTTATAAGTATCAGCTACATTAAGGGTTAGCACTCTTGGAAATTTACGAGAATATTACCGTTCTTGATGATGATAAAGGGAATTCCTGGAAACAATTGTCAAAAATTACAATTTTTTTTAGTTATTATTTTTAGTTATTTCACGTCTCTTAGTTTATGTATTTTTAACATATCAGGGAAAAAAGTAATTTTGTTCAGAATTGGTAAATTGGCTATACATTTTACTCTAATATTGATGAATTTTTTTAAAGTGCATTTAAATCCCGAGAAGAATGAGGAAAATTCATAAAAAAATCAATTTTAAAATTGTTTTGTTGATTATTATTTATTATAACACTAAGAACACTAATAAAATATTTATATGATAAATACCTAAAATATATACCTTTTCATTAATTTTCTATAGGTACATAGCAGTTGAAACTTAAAACCTATAATACATGGTACATTTGTTACTTAATATTAAAAAATTTCCATAATAGAATCATTGAAATGTGTGCCAGGTTACGTGAACCTATAATATTTATAAGCACTAAAAGTCTTTTTTCGCCAATATATTATATATCATCAATTTTTAAATAAGTTTAATTGTATAGGTGGCTTAACCTATAGGTCTCAAAAAAATGATATACAGATTATAATTTATATTTTACTAGTTTGAAATAATATGTTCTATAAAATTAGAATTTAATGTCACATTACATTGAACTTTTATTTGATGTTTGCGAAAAAAAATATAAATATTTATATAATTTACTCACATCATTGGCCGCCATCGATACCTATAGATATATTATTAGATACATGGTATTATAGCAGGGGTGGCCAAACCGCGTCTCGCGAGCCGCATGCGGCTCGCATCTTATCATACCTAACATTTTTATAAACAATTTTTTTTAATATGAATATATGTATTATAAAATAATATGATCTTTTTTTTTTTACATTTATTTTGGCTCTTCCATATTTATTAATACATTTGGTGGTTCGCGAGTCTCTTCTCGCTGGCCACCCCTGTATTATAGTATAAATGTAATATGTTTATATATTTGTGTATAGGTCATCACAAATTAATAAGAGTAAATCTATAATCTGGTTTTAATTTTACCTTACTAGATTTTCTGTCGTTCTGTAACTCTTCTAGATATGAACCACTCATCAGTTGATCATCGGTGTACTTTTTTTTAGTTGTTTGGAATAATACATCTAAGCATTGTAAATCATTATATAACTTTTCGATATTTTTAGTTGTTACGATCAATTGAGTATTGGACTTGTGAATCGTATTTTCTAAATGACTGTATTGATACGATATATTTTAGAATATTTAGATGATTAATGATAGGGTGATAGGTAATGTAATACGATTATTTTGCATTTTTAAAAAAATTAATAATGAGTTATTGATAAGCCTATTTACTCATAAATCATAATATTTAAAATAATTCATATTTATCGTTAAACAAAAATTTGATATCGTCTGACGTCTACACTTAATCATGTGATCTAGTTTTATAATTTATAATATAATGACATGTACTATTAGTTACACTATAGTTGCTTAGAACAATTAATCTAATTACCTATGTTTTTTATGAGCAACTATGTGTCTACATATCATATTATGTGTGTAACCTTGTATACATTTGTAATTATAACGTTCAAAATATTTAGGTAATATGTATATATTGTTACGGTCACTGTAGGAAGTTTGGGAATTATTCGCATTGTTCGATTAATTTAAATTTAAGAAATGTGAAAATGATAATATTTTAAAACTCTATAATAATTAATAGTCATTATTTTCTTACAATGGGGTAAAGTCCTGAATCACTTGGTTATTGTGGATTAATTTTAATTATTATATTACTATTATTTAATACTTATATATAAAAATACAGTAAATATTTATAAGTATAATTTGAGTTATTGGAATATACATTAGGTATTGTACTTTGTGGTAGTTGTTAAATAGGTACCCATCCATATATAAATTTTGGTTTTATAGAATTTGTTTAGTTCATTAGTTGTTAAATTATATTTTATATATAATATATAATATATTATAATTTATATTGTATATTATATGTATTCTGTTATAACAGAATTACTACTACAAAACTATATTTTGTACTTATAAAGCATCCATATCTGCAACGATTCACCAAACGACCAAACATACTCAATTCCATTATTTTCTTTAATACCTAATAAATTTATTCTAATTATTAATTTTTGAATTCTTATGTATAGGCAGTTAAATCTTATTAGAAAACACTAATTTATATTATATAGGTACACAGGCACGTATAAAAAAAAATTTAAGAGGTTTATAAAAAAACATCCAATAATCAATATTACGTATATTATCTTTTTTATTCTACAAAATCAAAACATTGAAATTTTCGGTGAGGAAATAATAGGAGTGTTGAATCCCCTGTAAATGTAGATTATAGGACTTAACGCTTATATGAGGCGCATAGAACCACAACAGCTTAACCCACAAAAAATCAAATTCTGTTTTATGTGATGAAAAGTTTCAGATTGATATAATATTTGAAATCCACTATGGCTTATCCCTCAAAAAAAATTATTCGCTAGATGGCAGCACATAATTCGTTTGGCATTGATATTTAGATTATTATTTTCAGTGCTATAATGGCCTAACCTGTTGATAGCGGGTTAGGCCATTTTAGTTTTCAGATTAATTTGCCGCCAATATGTTAAGCTACTGATAAAAATAATAAGGTTATCATTATGTTGTTATTTTCAATCTGTTAAATCCAATCTAATAATAGATTATAAATTATTGGTACACAGTCTTTTAAGATTTAGTAGTGAACTTGTATAGTTGTATTAAATTCTCTTTTATTCATTTATTAATTAATATAGAATTCATTGAGATTTGACCATAATTTTATGATATTATCATTCAAGGATTGTACAGTTGTGATACAAACTTATATTTTTTTCAAAATATGTAAACCAATAGTTTAAAAAATATTATAATTATTTCAAAACCTCATAAATTACTATAGTTAAAATTTATTATAGATATTTTACATCAAAATTTTTAAAAACAAAAAAATGTATGTATCAGCTTAATAATTTATATAGTAAAAAAAGGATGATTTTCATTTGAAAAAAAGTAATATGTATTGTAATTGGATATTCTTTAAAATCTAAATAATTTGAAATTGAATTAAATATTAAGTATACTTTAAAGTTTTAGAAATTAGAATTTGAATAAATTAATTATTAAAGCACAAAATTGAGATGAATATGATTGGTGAATCACACTATACAGTATTAGAAGATATTTTTCTGTCGTTAGATAATATCAACTTGAGTAAAATTTAATCGGGGAAATTATCTCTAAAAATACATAGGTCTTTAAGTAAGTATCCAATTCAATATTTAATTTAATAGATATGTGTGTAAAATATTGAACAGAATACTTTATATAATAATAACTTAAAATTTAATTAATACTTACTGAATATATTTAATACATTTAACTTCTAAGTCATCACTATTTTGATAACCATTCATCATGAGCTTATTCTTTTTTTTCGAATCAAATAATTCATCGTTTAACTTTTTTAAAACTTGTGTGCTTACATCTCGGTTTGATCGGACATTATTAATAAAGCAAGTAGCATTTTTTAAATCTATAAATTGTTTTTGTATATTTTAACCCAATTAACAATAAATAAATTAAAACAAAAGAATAAATAATAATAATAATAATAATAATAATAATAATTACAACCATATAATTATTAATTGAAAATTAGCATCAAAAATTACTTTTGGTTATTACTTATTAGTTACCAATACATCTATTAAAGCTTTAACGATTTATACAATTTTTATATATACGATGAGCAAAATTAAATTACAATATAAACAGCAGGTACAAATGGAAACATTTGTGGTTTTTACTTTTTATCTTTAAATTTGAAACTTTAAAATAATATATAATAATTTGTTATTTTTTCCTTATAACACTTAAACAAGAAAAAAACTTTTCTAAGTATTTGATGCTTATATATCTTAAAATTTAAAATAAAACAATAGTTATAGCAGATAATAATTTATGGTTTTTACCTTTAACAATATAATATTAAGTTTATAACATTAAGATAATAATAATTCATAATATTAACACACCCAATATAATATAATTGTTAATAATAATATTTTTGAACTTGAATAATTGTAAATCTGTGTTCAAAGTGAACTATTATTTATTTCTATAGAGTATAAGTATAGGTAAGTACATATCAATTATCTATATTATACCTACGTCCTACATAATACAGTATTTATGTAATATGTTTATGGTTTATCGTATTAAGTAAGTAAAATTGTATATTTCCTTATTATATTTTGAAGTTAAAACATGGTTTTATAACAATTTTATATAGGCAACACTTATATATACTTCTATATATACATAAAATTGTTAACAATATAATTAACCAGGTATATTTGTATTCCACAAATATGTGTGCCCTTTTAATAACTTTCTTTTTTCTATTGATACAATTATTAGGTACATTAAACGCTTTAACACATTAACGACTTCTAAACACTCAAACAATTATATTTTGGAAATCCAATAAAAAGGATGATAATACTATATGATAATTATAGTAATATAACTTTGGAAGACAAAAATATGAAACCTTTTTATCCAAATGTATTTTGACAAGTACCTAGCACATAACTACAACACCTTATAAGTTCAAACCAAGTAAAAGAAGCTTTCAGCTATGTATGAAATAAGTATGAATGAATGTGTAGTTAAGGATATGACGTAAGTGCTAGTACAGTGCTCAATTTGGGGGGGGGGCACAGGAAGATGGAGTATCCCAACTAATTTTTCAGAAATTTTAGCATTCCTCTACTTATATTTATAAGAGGAACATACGGGACGCTGGTACGCTGCATCATTCTGCAATTTTATTAAAATGCACGTGATAACATCATAATTTTGACAATTTATTTATTTATGATAATTTATGGAACTATTTAAATAAATAGTTAATGGATTGTTTTTTATTTAGTTACTTTTAAGTTGTTACATTTAATAAGGTATAACTATAATATACAATATAATTTTTACAGAAATTGTTTTTTGTGATTGATAATTTATAAGTATTTTTTATATGTTTAAAGAGGGGGAATAAGGGGTGTGGAGGCATAGCCCCCACGGCTCAGTACCTAATGTTTAAAAAGTGATGGGGACGCTCTTTTTTTAAAAGTTTACAGAGTCCCTCTACTTTAATTTTGCCAAGTTGAGCACTGGGATACGTAAATGGTCCAAGCAGGTTTTAGGTAATCATTTTATCTATTATTTATAGCGAGTATTGACAAATTCACATAAAATATAATTGACTAATAATTGAATTAAATATTAGTAATTGTTCAAGTTTGTAAATTGTGAGAGAACTTGATATTCTCTTAAATATACTAAAAATTTATGTTATCCCAATTCCATAGGCGCCCGCAGAAATTTTTTTAGGAGAGGGCAATGTTAGGATTTGTTATACAATAAATAGTAATTTATCTGTAAACATTCAATTTAAAACATATTTTTGAAAAGCTAGGGGAGGGCAAATGCCCCAGTTTGCCCCCCCCCCTTGCGGGCGCCTAAGCCTAATTCTACATATGAATCCTATATTCATGTTTAGAATATGATTGAATAAAATTATTGATTTCAGTCAAAAATTATATTAAACATCACTATTTTAAATCACTATTGTATTACTTATGAATTTATATAGGTAGGTACGTCAAATATTTTAGCCAAACAATTGTATAATTAGTATTTAGAACATGATTTATTCTGGAAACATTTGTTAAACATAGGTAATAAAAGAGATATTCTGTTTGCAATTTTAAAATTCTTTGGAGTAAAATGATTTTGAACAAATAATTGTTAATGACGTTAATGCCCAAAATAATTAAAAAAATTACTGTATGACTGATAGTTTTCGTAAATTAAATATTAATTCTGTTTTTACAATATATTAAGTTATGACTGTTATGAGCATATAAAGATATTAAATGAGCAATTAGCCGGAAGTGTTCTTGGAAAAAAATTAAAATGAACACTGTTGATTACAACCCTTGTGAAGTGGCTAACTTTTGTCCCAAAATCACCATTATTATTTTGTTTAATCACCATTTTCATATACGACGGCCTACGCCTGGGAAACAGAATAACCGGGGTGGTTATCACTCCTTTTACTTTTATACATAAGTACATTTATTTAAGGAGGTATTTTTTGTTATTTTCATGATATAATCATACATTTAAAATATAAATATAAATTGAATATATTTATTGGAGAGGAGTCTATGGTTGAATGGATTTTAAAAATATAAGCTATTTTTATTTCAATTTTTTTTCTATATAGCTATAATCGATTAAAAGTATGTGATAAATGATAATTATTGAATTATAGACTCCACAAATTGTATAGAGTAAAGAACTAAAGACGACCTTCTTTACTTGGCTAAATAGTCGGATACCAGCAAACGGCTACCGTCTATTGTTTTTCCAAACGGCTCCCGTGGGAAAAAGAATTAAATTAAAGCATAGTCATGTCAGTATACCTACATTTTTAAAAAACAAGATTTCATTAGGACAGCGGTTCCCAAACTTTTACGATTACGGTACCTTAAAAAATAGTTATGTTTCGCGGAATCCCTATATCTTAACTCAAACTCAACTCCTCCAATTAATAAAAAAAAAAAAAAACAAATATCAGTAAACTAAAAAACGTTTTAACAATACTGTTAATGATTATTCATTATTAAAATTAGTTTAAAAAAACAATTTTCAATCAAAATTTTAATAATAATTTTTCCAAATATAATATAAAATAATTTTCTCAATATCACATACATCTAGCAGAACTTTTGACATTGTCCCACGAAACCCTAAGGACTAAGGTTCCGCGGAACACACTTTGGGAAACACTGCATTAGAAACATCATTGACAAATTTCCATCGAGTGAAATAACATGTATGGATTTAATAAAAAAAATTGCCCAATGTATGACTTTTTTATATTTCTACTTATACAATACACATGCATTTTTTTAATTTTTTTAACGCTAAAATTTAATTTAATTTTAATGAAAAATTCACATTAATATATGATTTTTCTATAGGTATATTTTTTATAATTTACTTTACACCAACACATGTTTATCATGTACTTTTTTTAGACAGTTTTAAGTCTGTATATGAAATGAAAATGAATTTATGTTGTAAAAAACCGGAGCCGTTTGGAAATTTACCTGGTCGTAAAACCTTTTTTGACGGGGGTCGTTTGGAAATTGATCTTGTAAAACGGGAGCCGAATGGGCTACAACCGACTAAATATCTTTACCCAAGAGTTAGTTAAATTTAAATAGGTAAGTAAATTTTACAATACCTGCCCATTATAAATTAAGACCGCTACAGGTAGTATTATTGTTATGGTAGGTATCTGTGTATAATAGATTTTTGGAAATCTTACTTGTAATAATATCTTGTTCCATAAAATGTATATTCTTCATTAACGTATTTAAAGAAGTCACTGTATTATAGTTCTAAAACAAATTTATATAAATATAATTAATACAATAAATAAATATGTTAACTGGAGTTTTAAGTTAGAAATTAAAATATATTTAAAATTAATATTCATAAGAATGTTGCAGAATAACTGTAGACAAAGTTAAAATTATATTGTTCAATAAATTT
This sequence comes from Aphis gossypii, assembly GCF_020184175.1. Taxonomy (NCBI): domain Eukaryota; kingdom Metazoa; phylum Arthropoda; class Insecta; order Hemiptera; family Aphididae; genus Aphis; species Aphis gossypii. The sequence continues at coordinate 21,020,445 of NC_065532.1, read as the reverse complement.
GTTTCAAGAATAATATAATATACCAAGTACATTTAATCGAATGTTACGTATTTACTTTGCACAGAACGAGTGTATTTTAATATATATATAATATTTTGTAGATTAATAGAATCAACCTGTGGCGTAGACATGATTTCTGAAAGGGGGGATCAAAAATAGAAAACGACATAGCTAAATAGGAGGAGGAAATTAGAAAATCCCTCACCCTCTCAATCTCAAAACTTTTTACTTAGGTAGGTAGTAAAATATTTATCAATAAGAAACAATAAATATAATTTTAATTGGTTTAAAATTCACATTAAACACAATAAGATAAGCTATAAATTATGATTAAGTATAATTATAATAATTATAATTGTCATCGACCATTTTGACCAAATAAACATTACTTTGCTATAAATAAACCAAAATATAATTCATAATATAACAAAATATTACATTATAGTTCATACTGCATACTAAATATTCTAAGCAAAAACAAAAAATAATAATGCCAATGGGGGGATCTGACCTCCACGTCCCCCCTTGTATAGTCCCTGGAATCAACATTAGACTTCAATATGAAATTATATTTAAAAATGGTTAGATGTTCCAACAATAATCAAATATTTAATTGAGGTTGAAAAATATAAGTTTTAGTGAAAATCTAGTCAATCTTTCTGATTTTATACATAAAATTTAAACCAACGATAAATTAAGAAAAATAAATTATTACCTGTTGTAAATCCATAAGAATTGTTTCATTCGCAAGATTATGAGTTATTAGAAAATCAGCCCAATCAACATCATACAATAAACTTCTGAAATATATTATCTCAAGTTAAAATTTTAGTTTTAATTATAAAATTATTAAAAATATCAATGTTACTAAGTAGTGCGTCTTAAAATTAATTGGTAAATGAATATTGACTTTTATTAGTTTATTTAAAATTAAAATTATATTAAGAAAATTGACTCACTTACTATGTGTAAGCAAGTTTAACGGTTTAAATACGTTCGTTTGTTTAAGAGAATCAATAATTTTCCTTACTTCTTTATACATATTAAAATTACTAATTTCTGGGTTTATTATATCCTTACTTATATTTTGTTTCATATATTCTCTATAGGAAAATATTTGAAATAGGCTTATGATTATTTGTATTATTAATAACATGTATATGCATCAATATTATTGTACTTTTCATTATTTTTAAATTCAAAATCTGAAAGAATTTCTTTTGAAACTTCCTTAATACTTGTATCTAGTTCATTAACGATTAACTTAAAATCGGTAACTCGTTTTTTTATTTGACTTTCAATTGAATTTATTTGTACCAATATTTCTACAATCTGGTATTTAAATATTAAATTCAAATATACAAATAATTAGTATCGAACAAAAATTATATTGAATAAAAAATATGACGTAATTAGGATACCCGATTTATTACTGTACTTCATAATTTTCGTTTTTATATAAAATATGATTATTATTATTAACATTTAAGTATTTAACACAATTTTATTTGTTCAAAAATGAAGGTTATCAGATAATTGCATTTAAAATTTAAAAAAAATTCGAGTATTCCCAAGGTTATCAATTTAAGTTTTATGAATTTAATTGTATAACGTTTTTGTTAGTTAAATAAAATATTTAGTTTAATATCAAAACTGATGAAGACATTATAATATAAAACTTTTAAACAAACTGTGTTAATATTTATACAATTGAATAAATGAAATCAATAAAACTATTATACCTATAACCTATTTGTGGATAATTACTAATTAGATATTAAAGGATCATTTAATAAATGATTATTTGATTTAAAATTTATAGACTCAATCATAAATATTATTAAATACCTAACATTCACACAACAAATGATTTTTGTCCGCGTTGGTCAAATACAACCCTAAATTAGTCGATTAAATCAATTTTGGTCTGCTTTTGTTTTCAATGAACGGTCGTAGAAGAAAAATTACTTGACCGTATTACTTTTAGCAAAATTTAAGCGAATTAAGGGATTGTTGAAAGAATAAAGAGACGCTTCATGACATTAGTCACACTTAACTTGGGGTTATTCTTATTAACTTATAATGAAAACTGATTTAATTAATTAATGTAAAAAATATTGAATCTTTTAATATACTTTTGTCTTATTTATAGTATTTTGTGAATGTAATTTATTTTGTACGTTTAATGATGTATCTAATGCATTTTTAACTTCAAGGAACAGAAGTCTAGTTTGTTCAATTTCTGCTTTGATTTTTCTCTTTGATAGCCTACAACGAATTAAAAATTAAAAATCAGACAATGTTTTAATGTAAATTTTACAATATAACCTCTGAAATAAATGTGTTGTGTTTAATATATTTAATATTTTTTGTTTTGATTCAATCATAGCTTTATTTTTTTTTAGTTTTAGTTTCATTGATTTTACTGGTTGAGAGTTTAATGCCTCTTTGAAATATATAAAATTATCTAAAAATTAATTTCCAACACTAATAAACACTATAAAATAAATTATATACGCTAAAATTGATTTAATAATATTGTTAATTTTACTGTCTGATTTTTCTTTATCAGTTCTTAAATATTTGTACACCATTTCTGTTTTAATTTTTCGTTCTTTGAAATCCAAAATCGATTTATGGTATTTTTCTAATGATCTAAGCTCACTTAATACATTAATATACATACTTTTTTTGTGATCAAACTCTAAAGGTTGTTCTATAATTAAAACATTAAAAATATAGAAAATATGATTTAAAAATAATAATTGAAAAATAATACTTGTTAATATTGATGTGATATAATCAAAAAGCAAATTAACCTGAATCATTTTTATGAATTGCTTTTAATCATTTATTTTATTTAATAAATAAAAAGTTATTGATTTAAAATATTTAGGGCATTGGTGTCATGGTTACACTTAAAATGTATCTTGTTGTGTGTTTTCCACCGTTAGGTTGGTTTGTATGAGTTAAATTATAAATAAGTACAAAATTATGAATAGCTTACAGTGTTTGATAACAAACAGGTTCATTATTCTATGTGGTATAGTAATTATTATATACCTTTATTTATTATTTATAAATTAAAATAGATAATAATAATTTAATCTGCTCAAAACAGTTAAAAAATAATATAGATTTATAAAAAAATAATTTGATGAAGTAGGTATTAAAAAAAACTTGAAACAAAAAAAAGCTATAAGAATAGGTTATTCAAGTACTTTACTTATTATTTGAAAACAACTGTAATGAAATTGGTATTATATTCAATAATTTTATTTGGTTACTTTCATATTATAAAATACGTATGCAAGCAGAAAAAGAATACCCTGGACCTACCCTGGTCCAGCGAGGGAATAATACGTCACGGACAGATGAAAGTAAATTTATTCAAGCATCTCTACGCAACACCCAGCTATATAGTGGAAATGGTCTCGAATCTCGAAGACAGCAAATGTAACATGGGCATAAGCAGAATCGGGATGTTCGCTGGACAGAGTATCTACTATTTAGTATCCACCTGAGTTGAACAATATATTTTGAAAAGAGTTAACTTAACAAAATATTATAGATATTAATTATAGCTAGTATAATTATTTCTTTCCGTTGAATTAAACATTTATATATATTTTTGAATTCTCTATATTCTCATTAGGACCTCAAATCAAATTTATGCCAAAAATCTATTGTGGCCACTCAGTGGCGTAGATACGATTTTTTCTGGGGGGGGGGGGTAATGAGTTTCCACCCCCCGTAAATACGCCACTGTGGCCACTTAAATAGTTTTATATTTTTTACAACATAAAAAGGTAGGTAAGTGGATACCACACTAAAGATGTCGAGTGGGTCATTATTATTAATATGCTGAATTTGAATTTAATGATATCTTATTGTATAAGAAAAGCAATTCTGATCGGAAACACCAACGGTCTGTTCGCCTATATCACTAATAACTAAAATATTTCTAATTTTCATAACATGTTTTTTTGATATAGCTGTTAAAATACGTATTTTACTTTTAGTAGTATAAAGTAGGTTAGTAAGCAGTAAGCGTAAAAAACCAATACATCACTGTAAAATCATAATATCCTCGCTCCGCTTAGAATCTTAAAACATAAATTTCTTAGAATCTATAATCTATACGAGTATTATAATAAAAGTAAAACTTTGAATCCACTAAAAATTTACGCATCAGCCACAATTTGAAAAACGATACCTTATATTCTTATTATAAACCAATTATCGAAAATTTGGTACCAGAAAAAGTATTTAAAAACGTTCGATGTAGCACTTCCGACTGATGCATAAAATCGTGGACACCCCGCCCTACCGCACCCGGCTACACCTACCATACTATATGAGCCAGGTAATCAAAATCCGAAGCGCTTCTGTCAATATATTGCCTACCTACATGTACTTAATATATTAATTTTCTTACCAATTACCATAAAATTATAATATAGATAATAAGTATAATTACTGATGAGTATACCTATTATATCTAAAATAAAAAACTTATATTGTATTGCCCATTGATATAATGAATTAACTAAATTTATTTTTCTTCCTTTTTGAGCTGGTAATTCGGCGCTTACCTTGCTTGCCTTGACCACACGTTACTGATGTATAAAGCATAAATAAATTTAACTATAATTTTACTGCATAATCATGTGCTTATACCTATAATTTAAATATCTAAATTCAGACTAGCAAATCTATTAGGGTAAATTAATTCCCTGCCAATCTTATAAATACCAAGAATATCTTCATAGTTCATGATAAATAGCACTTTGCGGAGAATATTACCTAATTAGTAATGAACTAAAATAACTCAATAGTCAATAGTAAACGTTTAAATGGACAGTTATAGTTCTTACAATAATTCTAATAAATTTGGAACAGTGTTGGAAGGTGATTTCTACTTTAAATACTGTTTTTTATGACTGGAGTCTGGAAGTCTACCTCTATATATTTATTTTATTGAATTCGTGCCTGTATAAAACATTTTTATTTATTTCAACTTGCTAGTATGAAATAACCATAATTCATATAATCATATGAATCATGAAATTTGAACAATAAATAATTATACTATATCTGTTATAAAGTATAATATATTCAATGTATCAAAATAGTAAGTAGGTAATTAATGTAACCGCCAACCGGCCTTCGAGTAATGTAGCGGTGCCTAGCGGTATTCGTGTTAACTAAATTAGTACCGCCAAAAATCGTGCCGCTTTTTTTCACAAAGCGTTATCACTTTTTCTTCTTTACAATAAAATTCTACATCGTGTTTCCGATACTTGTCCATCCATTTTATTATATACCTAACCTAACTTTTTGTGTTATTTAATATTTTGTTTTTAAACAGCATTGTCATAATTCGTTTATTCAAAAACACTAGTGATTGGATAATTGTATGCATATTGCATATTAGTAGAGCATTCATAGATATTAAATTTAATTACGTGAAACATTATTATGAACAAACTTCTAGGTGTAAATACTTTGAATAATTCTCAATGTTCAATTAGTGGTAAGTATAATGATTGAAATAAAATTAAATAATTTATCTAAGTATCATATTGCATTTATGTATTCTAATCTTTTATTATTTTCATACTTCTTTTAGATTCATTTAATAGGCAGCATGATGCATTAGAGGATGAAGAGTCTGAAGAGTCTGAAGAGTCTGAAGAGTCAGTTATTACAACTGATCCTTCAGATGATCAAATTTTAAATGATCTATCTGCCAGAACTCAAAAAATTCAATTATTGCAAAACACACTTGACGATGCTAATAACTTAACTGAGACACTGAAGAACCAATTGGAGAAATCAAGCACAATAGAACACTTACTAGAACTGTGTGAACAATATGTAACACCATCTATTTATATGTTAGTTAAAAATGAATTGTTAACTAATAATAAAAATGTTAATATTATACAGTCTTCAAAAGATAAGTATTTCAAGAAACAGCTTGCTTTAACTTTACATTTTTATTGTCCAGCACTCTTAAATTTTCTAAAAACATCATATAATCTTCCATCTTTGCCAACTCTGAAAAAAGTCATTCGTCGAAATAATGTGAAACCAGGTCTAAATGATTTTGTATTTAATTTTATAAAGTTTAAATTTAGTAATTTTAAACTTGACGCTCTAGATTGTGTTCTTTATGCAGACCAAATGTCTTTACAAGCATACCTTTATTATAATATTTCTCAGGATAGTATAGTTGGGTTCAATCAATCAAGTTCACATAAAACCTATGATAAAGCAAATCAAGTTCTTGTTTTTATGATAAAAGGTATAAATTATGAGTGGAAGCAAATCATTGCGTATTATTTATTATCTTGCTGTACCTTTAAAAATATAACTTCAATAGTTTTCTCTGTTATTCGCCGACTTCGAAGTATTGATTTTAATATTAAAGCTCTTGTTTCTGATCAATCAAAAGAATTAGTAAGTTTTTCAAAAATGATGGATGTTTCTTCTAATAAACCTTATTTTGATGTCGATGGTCAAAGAATAGTATACATTTTTAACCCACCTACTCTTTTGAGAACTACCCGTGATATGTTTTATGAGCATTCTCTCTATGTTAATGATGAGGTTGTAGAAAAAAAATATCTAGACATGTACTACAATGATGTGTCTAATTCTGATCTTTGTTCAACGGTAGAACTTACACACAAACCTATTCATCCAGGGCCTTATGATGAGATTAATATCAGTCTAGCAACACAAGCATTTAGTTGCGGTATAGCTGAAAGTATGTCTGTAGCAATGAACAGAGGAATTTTGCCCTTAAGTGCACAACCAACAATTAATTTCATTAATAATATGCATAAATTATTTGATATTTTCAACAATCCATATAAAAATACTACCCCTCAAAAAGATTTCTTATTTTTAATGACTGAGTTATTTAAAAAAATGACAGTAAAAGATAATTCTAATAAATTAGATATAACATCTAATATAGAATTCATAAGTGGGTGGTTGGTTTCAATAAGTGGCTTAAATATGTTGTGGGAAACTCTTGATCCAACTATTAATAGAGAATATTCTTTGTGCACTCATTGGTTGAATAAAGATTTTTTGGATAGTTGGTTCGCTAAACCAAGAAGATCAAATGTTAAAAATTTTAAACTTACCTCCATACAATTTGTTCAGACATTTCAAAAATTGTTTTACAAAGATTATTTTGAATATTGCCCCAAAGAAAATTTGAAACTAGATCTTGATCAAATTATAAGTAAAATAAATGACCTACCTTTATCTAATAACATTTTTTATGTAACAAATTCTCAACAACATAATCTTTTTAAATGTTCTCCAATTGTTATTGGCACGGTAGATTATAGATATTTAAAAATACCAGAGAAAAATATTTTACTATATATCGGTGGGTATTTAATGTTTGAATGTTTAAAGAAACATAATTGTGAAATTTGTATCAATTATGCCTATTGTCAAAACACAATAGTCCAATCTTTATATGTATCATTCTTACAATCTTATTCTGAGAACTCAACTTCCACAGAAATATTATACCAAAACAATTTTCTAGATTACATTAAGGGCTTAGAATATATTTTTGTAGCTACTTTTCCAGCAGTTTCAATAAAAGATAATGTTGGGTTCCTATTGAAAGATAGTTTATGCAATGTACAATTTAATCATCCTTGTAATCATTTTGACAAAACATTCTTGCTTAATTTATATATTCGCTTAAGAATTTTTATTACTATTAAGTTTTCTAATAAGATAACACCACTTGAAAAATTTACATTGTCGACCTTTACATAATAATTATATAATTTAATTAAAAAAAAAAAAAAAAATGTTTATATTTAAAAGTATGTTGTCATTCATTTTTTTTTCTATAACTTATTGACTGTATTTTATTAAAATGTATTTTTAATTTTGTGACTGTATTATGGTAAATAAAATTTTTGGAATTACAAAACCTTATTATTAGCAGTAAAACCTATTGTACTAAATGATTATATAATATACAGGTATATGTGTGTGTGCGTAAATATATTCTTTTTATAAAGAAATGATCTGAAATCATTTTAACCTCTATATAATAGGTTTTATTTAAAAAAAAATACAATTATAAAAAAATGTGGAATTTGTAAATATTAATTGAAATCAAAAGTTTAGTCAAATTAACTTATTAAAGCACGATGGTATACAAAAAAAAAAATTTGCTCAACCAACCATCTTTATTTTTGTTTTTTTAATTATAAGTATTTTAAATTTGTTGAATCACTCTGTAGATGATTTAATATATTAAAATGGTGTTGGAAAGCATTTTTTATTACTCATGGAGTAGCTTATTAATTTAAACTTCTCATGTGAAATACATAGATTAACAATAAAAAATAGTTATTGAACATTCCATTAATTTAACTACGTTTACATTCTCTAAAAATATGAAAAGAACATTGAAAGGTGTATCTAGCCCACTTAATAGGTACTAAACTTAATAAAATCACAGTACATTTTTACAATATACAATCAAGAAGATTTAAACCAAAATTGCATAAATCATAATTATCTTTGCAAAATATTTAAAAGGAAAAAATTAAAATAATTTATTCACTTTTGTATATAAATTTTATTTTATGTTATAATGTTTTATTGTATTATTTTCTTTGTCAGATTTAGTATTACTTAACACTGGTATTATTATTTTTTTCATTATGTATCAAACATAATTTTGTAGTTGAAATATGTGGAATGTATCATATTATTAATCAACACATTGTGTAATTGATTGTTTAGTAAATAAAAATTGTACTTAAGTATCTATAATAATATAGACTATAGTATTAAAGCCTAAACCACGATGTAGAGAAGTATCTTCTCTACATCGTGGCCTAAACACAATAATTTATTATAAATTATTATAATACTTTTATACAGGTTTATCAGAAATTTAGAAATCTATAATAGTGTTATCACTTTATCAGGACCTGGAGACCCTGCCGATTTCTCACAATAGTTCGAGAAATAGCCACTATAGCACTATAATCGCAGACCAAGAAACCGGAAGAGGTGCTACTTGCTATTATTTATCCATGGCAAGGACTAAGAAAAAAGGTCTATAATTGTTACATTTATTTATTTTTAAATACATAGTAAGGTTACATACCTATAATATGTGTATAATAAAATAAACAAATAAAATAGAAAAGTAATAAGAATAAAAATTATCAAAGATTATATTAACAACTTAATAACATTATAATTACAATTTACAAATTAAAATTATAACAGTCACTATATTAAATTCCTAATTTATAATTTAAATTAAATGTTTGTAAAATTTAATGATGACAAACAATAAACACAGAAATTGGCCACGCCAGCGTTAGTGTTGTCAAATACTATAAATGAAAATACGGGACAAACAATGATAATTGTAGACGACATAGCCCCCTGAAAATACTCGGACGCGCTCTATGTGTCAAATACTGAATTTCATATTAATATACTAATACGAAGACCGCCCAATTTTAAAAAGCTATATCTCGCTAAAAATTAACAAAAATGATAATTCGAACGATAAAATTTTAAAAAAATAACCTTATTAATTTAGTACACTTTAAATATGGGTTGCTATTTGAAAATAAAAAGTTGATAGTGGTTTCACTATTAAATAAATGGGTGAAAAAAATAAAAATTTCATACAGTTACATTTTAGAAGTGCTTAAATTTAAATTATCATCTTCACCACTATCAGATAGAGCTGTGTCAATGGTTTTTGATGAAATGTCAATAGAAAAACAATTTATATCCTACAATTCCCAAAACGATATGTTTTCGGGTTATGAAGATTTTGACAATTTGGCAAATTTGATTGATTCAAAAAGTATTTTACAGTGTAATCAAGCCTCAGTTATAATGTTAAAAGGTATAAAACATTCATGGAAACAAGTAATTGGTTACTTTCTTTCAAATGGACCTATACTAGGAGTAAAACTTAAAACTATTATATCAAGTACAATTTACAAAATACATTCAATAAATCTTATTCCAAAAGTCATTATTTGCGACCAAGGAACAAATAATCAACAATTAAGAAAACTACTCGGCGTGACAAAAAATGAACCATGGATAATTTATGAAGATAATAAAATATTCTTTATGTACGATACACCTCACCTTTTAAAATCGGTTAGAAATAATTTTAAAAAGTATGACTTCAAGCATCAAAACAAAATATACTCATGGACAGATATTATAGCTTTTTATAATCTTGATAAAGATAAAGTGCCAAGACTAGCCCCAAAGCTTAAAGAAATACATAACAAGTTGCCTCCATTTTCTCCAATGCGTGTATGTTTGGCAGCACAGACTTTTAGTCACACTGTAAGCTCTGCAATCTTAACACTTGTATCAAATAATCAACTTTGTTCCAAAGCAGTCTATACTGCAAAATTTATCAAGCTGTTAGATAATTTATTTGATGTGTTTAACAGCGTCTCATTTGATGAATGCAAAGTATTTCGCAGACCTCTATCTGAAAATACAATCCATTGGAAATTATTCAATGAAGCATTACAATTTTTTAATGATTTGGAAATAAAAAATGCAATGAATAAACAACATCCGCGCATCACAGGATGGATTGAAAATATAATATGTTTAAAACATTTATATCAAGATTTACATGAAAATTTTAATTTTGAGTACCTTTTAGTAAGACGCTTAACTCAAGATTGCCTTGAAAGTTTGTTTTCGGTGATTCGTGCAAAAGAAGGTAATAACATCACACCAGACTCCTCCAAGTTTCATTCTGCAATACGAATGTGCATTGCTCAACAACTTCTTATGCCTCCCGTTATTGGAAATTGTGAGGTTGATGCATGTGCATTTTTAATTAGCTGTGCTGATTTACTTAAAAATAAAAAAAAGTTTAAATTTGAATTTCAACAAAAAGAAGTAAATATTTCTTCACCTGATGATATAGATTCCAGGTTAAATGATAATTTAAGTGACATGAACATAAAAGTTGTACAGTTGGGTATTCATGAAGAAAATGCTATAGCTTACATAGCTGGTTGGGCTTGTTCAAAATTAAGCCATACAGAATGTGTAAATGAACTGGCTACAAAGGATAAAGACCAATTAATAACGATGAAAAACAATTTTATAACTATGAAAGAATACGAAGAATGTAACTTACTTTTACCACTTCCGGGCACTTCAAAATTTGTTGAAAAAATAGTTTGTCTTTTCAATAATAATATAGAAAAATTATTGATAGACAACAAACATGGTATAAAGAGTAGAATGTTGGCTAAAATTGATTGTTACATAAAAATATGTCCCAACATTTGTCAAAATTGTAGATTTTTATTTATTGATAACATTTTGAATGTAACTATCAATTCTTTTATAAAAAATGTAATAATACACCATCTTTTAACCAAGTGAAAAGTAAAAAATAAAAAAAAATAATGCATTTATAATAATGTAAGTACCTATTATTACTTGTATAGTTGTATTTGTAATTTGTATGAAATAGGTATGAATACTTTTTGTAAATAAATTTATTGTATATTATTTTATTATATTTATAATAACTGTTAAAATGTTAAATATAAAAATATTATGTAATATGTATTTAGTATTTTACAGCTGATCAAATTTTTCTGTTACCTATATAGCTAAATATTACAAATTACAATCCTAGAGTGCGTTAGTTACTTTATCAGGGGGCATACTTATGTCACGATTTTTGACACTAGTTGTCCCGTATTGTCATTTATAGTATTTGCTGGTATCGAGTGCAATATCTGTGTGCCGAAAATGTTACGCAAACGAGGAGTGCAAGGGGTTAAAAAAATCCGAATGATTTTAGCGCTCTCTATATGATTTATATACTTTTAAATACTAAAATAATATTAAAAAAAAATGTAGATGGCGTTGAAATCATTCGGATTTTATTTTTCATAACATTTGATGCTCGGTCCCTCCTACTCCCCCAGTCAATTCGATGCCAGTCCATTATATCCACTGAGATAGATAAGAATATACTAAGTAAGACGTATAATATAAGTATATTCTTATCTATCTCAGTGATTATATCTTAGTCCGTGGTGGAAATGATAAATGAATAATTCTGATATCACCCGGTATGATTTTGATTCGGTGCTGCCAACTGAACCATCCTACTGCTTGGCGTGCGTAAAACAGACGACGGCAGACTTCCCGATGAGGATTCCTGCGTCGGCAATTCAAACCCGTATGGCGTATAATACTTTAACGGCGACGCCAAAAATAATACGACAACCAATTGTCCACGGAATAAATAGTAGAATCACAATAGAATAATAAATCGGTCGTACGGACGACGGATAAAATCACTCGCGATAGTCACGATCATGAGCTACGAGCACTCGACATAATATGATCCAAGCGATCTGGCATACGACTACACGAGGTCGAGCGAAGGAACCGGACCCACATACAAATATATAATGGCATATAGCCGCACAATTAAAAACGCACACGCGTAGAGAGGCGATGATAACCAACGGGGATTCGACGGAGTGCGGAAACGGCCGGCACGATGACCCGTATACGTATGGTCAACAGTGACACAAAAAAAAAAAAACTGGACGAAAGCGGCCGGCACCTTAACGCAAAACAGCCTAATCGGCGGACACGAGCGAACTGGTAGGCCGGTCGAGAAAGTCGAGCGCAGGCAATAAGTATCGCCGCAATCGCAAAAATCGCGATATGACGACGACAAAAGACAAAGTTCATCGACGGTGCGATTTTATCTTAATGAGCCGAATCGGGTGGACGCGGGGATACGTGGGTTGGTAAAGTGCGGTTCAAACATTCAAAATATTCTATTAAGATTAGGTACGACTCGTACCTAATTATAATAATATCAAATACCGAGAACCACTGCGTTGTTTACATGATATAGGCACAGCCGCGGCTGTGCAACGCCCATCGTTATCGTACATTCAAAAAGTCCAATCTATTTATGGATATAATAATATTTAATAATATTAAATTATTAAATAATAATTATCAAAATAATTTTTCCAATAAATGTATTGAAGACTGAAGTATAAATAAAAAAATTTTTTTTTTGTTATTAGATACGCCATAATATTTATTTTCAATATAAAATTTCCGCCCACCTAATAAGCTAAAGAACTTGCCGCCCCGGGCAACAAGGGACACTTGCCCCCCCCCCTCAAATACGGCCCTGGGTACGAGTTTAATAAATAATTATAAATGAAACATGATGATACTTACGTACCTATATTGATTACTGATAATACATAATATATGAAAAATACATAAATTAAAGTTTTGATAATTTTCTACTACACTTGTTTTTCCTTTTTTTTTTGTAGTTTGAATGTCTTATAATAAAATGCATACCCATTGTAAAAAAAAGGGTACAATGCTTAAATAAATGGGAAGTTCAGAAATGTAGACGGAACTGCCCCTGCTTTTAATATAGGTCTAATTCTCATAATTTTATTGTTCTATCATTTAAGATAGTTTCGCCAAAAAGTAGAATATCATTCTTTTCAAAATGCAATTCATAATAACCTAACACTTTTCTGTGAGTATTTATCTTTTCTAGGTATAGATCGTTTCGATTTTGCTAAAAGCTCTGTACCTATTTTGAACAACAAATGTAAGGGGCATTTCCATCTATATTTCCGAACTTGCAATTTTATATCATAATTATGTTTGAAAATACACAATTTCAATGAAAATTGATGTGTATGTTTGAAAAAAGTACTTAAAATACCTTAATTAATACAAATACATTTTTGTTAAAATACTGTCCAAAAAAAAATGCAAGTCTTTTTATAAAATAAACTGTATTATACTTAAAATAACAATACAATTTATTTAGCTATAATAGAACTACACATTCCACAATAAAATCTGTTGGACATCTCGGCCATGAATATGCCAGTTCCACAGCTTTCAGCAGTACACTTTTTCGACCACCTATAAATAATAATTAATTATATGAATGTGTTTGATTTTTTGAGTTGTGGAATGATTGTTCTTCTTGAGTTTTTTAACATTACCTCTTAAACGGGGTACAAAATGTATTATTGTCGTCTCCTGTATATTATAATGAGATATTGTGCAGTGGTCTTCCAATTGTTTTCCATCAATATAATAAAACGTTGTTGATTCGGTTCTAACCCTAAATTATAAATTAAAAAAACAAGGTAATAATTAAACCTAATCTACTAGTATAAATAAATTTTAGTTGATTAGTGGATAATTTAATGGATTAAATTTTACCTTCAATATGTTGGATTTTTGATTTTAAATGTCCAATAGTTTCAGGTGATTCAACCTGAAAGTCAATTATTTTACCCATAAGGTATCTAACGAAAATTTGCATTTTGACCTAAAACAAACAATACCTAAGTATATAAAAATTGAATTAAATGTTTAATAATATCAAAGATTTTGAGACATATAGTAAAGTTCAAACGGTCTTTGTAAGCACTTCAAACAAAATTAATTAATATTTTATAAATGTATATTCCACAACAGTAAGATAATATTGAAATCGGTTATTAAATGCAGGAAATAATATGATAAAAAGAAAATAATAGTTGATGAACAAGAGAACCATAAGTGATTTATAGGAGTATGACCGTGAGGGGTCCCCTTGACGGCCCGGCTACCTGAGCGTCACGAGTCGTTTCACTCACCGTTTCGTTTACTATTTATGACCATGGCTCATGATACGTGTGTACTGTTGTGCCCGATGGCGGAGAGCTTTTCTTGAATGTCCTCCGTCCTATCCACTCAACCACCGTGGTAGATGGCTGCTTTTACCGGCTCTCGCAGCAAGCTGTGTAGTGACATCCTGCTGATTTGGTCAACCGTCCGCGGTGTTTCGCTGTCACTGGCCGTTAGTTTCTCTACCTGCGCTATCAAGTCCTTCACCAACTCTTTGAAAAGACCTTGCCCGCTCATGATGTCTGAAAATTACGGTTAACACAGAATAAAGTTTTTTTATTGTTGTACTGTTATAGTTCATTATATGCACGACACATGTATTTTCCGCCGCGGTTACTAGTCCGTTAGGAACACTCTCTTTCCTACCTGCCTCGCCAATCAACGGGCCCCATAATTTAGGGGCGAATCCGTCACGAAAATCTTTATGTGCGTTCGATAGGTAGTGTGTTTTATAGTATAATATATTGCCCTTGCAGAACTTTACTTGTTATAGGTGATCGTGCTATGTTTCACCACTACCTACCTTTTTACCTAATATACCACATTTCCCGCACTACCTGCTCTTCCTTAAGTTAGGTTAGGTAAGTCATCGGACTGTTTTTGAAATCGAGGGGGAGGACTCGGAATTGAATTGAACATCTACGTGTTCGGAAATGCTTGTATTTTCGCGCATTTTCGTGCAGAGGCACTTGCCAATACTTTCCCACTGGAGGTAAAAAACGCTGAACATTTTGGCACCCCTTTGCATCTGCCTAATTATTTTGTTCAGATTTTGCATTGGGTATGCGCCGGGTTCCGTCACATCATTAAGCCCTCTGTAGTCGACACAGAGACGAAATTGTTTATTTTTTTTTTCTTTGCCAATACTACTGAGGCGACCCACGGTGAGGTGCTAGGTTATACTAGCCCTTGACGTCGTTCCATATCACGCATCATATTAATATAATATAAACAATTAATCCGAGGTATATGTCAGCGAGAAAAAAAACCCTTACCTTTACGTTGTCTTGAGTTTGATTATCTCTTCAGGGAGTTAATTTGACGCAGGCACGCAGCTACGGCGGTGATGTACAGTATAGTATTGTTGTTTTTTGTTTTTTGTAACCTATCTTAGTTCATGGTTACAACAACAACACTAAACAAACGGGTCTGTCTTTACCATGGTTAAACTTTTATATGTTCATGGAGGAAATTCTGTAGCGGAAAACGTTTTGCAGAACGAACGCCAACGTTTGAAACATTGAAAAGGTAGAAATTCACGATCGCTGAGTTTAGTGCGGTATTATATTGAACCGTGGTATAAGACATAAAAAAAATTAATCGTGATAATTCTTAGATCATATACATATATATGATGTAAGGGATAATTATAAAAATGCATTAAATAAAGTCAACCACGGTTCCGATTACTAAACTTAACAGACCAAACGCTGGATCATGGCGTTTTCAATGTTTATAAAAGTTTACTGCTTCGTTTAGCAAACAGACAGTCCGAATTTCCCCAATAAAATGTTTGCAACGTTTTCCGCTACAGAATTTCCTCATGGTTTTTATCATCAAATATTTGATAGAGGAGGTTTTATTGTCCGTGGTCTATAGTAATCTATAATAAATAACAATAAAATCATAATGTTGTTAGATAAAAATCATAAACGGCGACGATATATTCTGTACAACAATAAAAGTAAATAGTGTTGACTAACATATAGTTTTTTGGCGGGGACGTTCCAAAGTTCATTGTCATACCGCCAGATGACGCTGCTGTTACCATTAAAGCATTAGAATAAGAGCAAAAAATAATTATTGTAATATTAGGTTTCTACATATTATTATTATATGAAGAATAAACTATAAAGTAATACATAAGCCTCCGTTCACACATTAAATATTTCTATAACCTTTCAAATATTTTTTGACCGTGTGAACAGGACTTAACTTTATGTTCCAAACAATCAAGATATAACTCGATTTTTATTTAATAAGCCACTTTAACTGTATGAGTAGCGGCGTCGAGACTCAAGATGTCCCTGCAGCTCTCCCAATGGTCATCGCAAGTTACAGAACACTCTAATCTAGAGAAATGTGCATAAATCGTAATATGTATGCTTATTAGTTATTACGGTAAGTATACTTGATAATTACTCACATCATTTTATTTTTACTAATAGATGGGAAGAAAAAGATAATGTTAGAAAATAACGCGTTTGTGAAATTGTTTCCCTTTTTTTTTTTTTATATAGATTTAAGGTTTACTAACCAATATTAATTTTATCATTGTATTACTTGCATTAATTTTTCTTTGGAACACGGACGATTAGTGCTTACGTCATACACGTTCTCAAATCTTATCAAAGGATCCATTGGATTCAAACAAAAACTATTACAATGTAATAATATCACTTAAAATTAATATTTTAATTATATTTACACGTTACACGTAGCAGAATTGTTTAATTTTATAAATTCTTAATGTTTGTGTATACTAATGCACTGTGCATAGTTAGTTTAATGGAAAATCGCGTAAATTGAAAGTTTAAACTATAATTATTTTGTTCAAATTTTCTAAAAGTATATGTTTTTCATATGGTACGAAATATTTGTTTGGATCTAATTGGGAGATTTGAAAAGGATTTATAACATTTGTGACGTAACACTAATCATTCATAATACGCGTCTCTACATAGAATTTTGATTCTTTAGTTGCGATTTTGAATTTATGATTCACCCACAATGAAACTTATATAGTTATGAGCCACCTAGCCACCGCCCACCTCTACTTAAAATGTTTACAACAGAAATCATAAATTTTGATTTCAGTTATTAAGTTTATTGGAAATGCTACTTTTCCAAGGAGCATTTGATAAGAAATTGTCTTCTTGCGCGTGGTCGCGTAGTAGGTCAGTAGAGCATATATCATCAATTGGGTGCACTTGAATTACCAACCAAAGCAGGTAGACAAATCTTAAAATCTTTAAAATTATTTTAATTTTATAAAATTTAATTAATATTTTTCTGTATTTATATTTATTGACTATTGGCTAAAGTGTGAGAGTAATCTTTAATAGTGATTTCATTATTGTTAATTTATTGATTCATTTTATTTTCCGTTTATTTATTTATAGTATTCTTTGCCATATTGGTGTTCTGGATACTCGTTTTTACATCGCTTTTCTAGACTGTTTCTTATCAATATTGTAATATCGGTTTTCATATTTTTTAAGACTACTCGAAACATTTTTCTAAAAATCTGTTAAATTTCGATTGAAAAGATCTGCAAGCGTTGGTGGTTTTTTGTGAGATTGAACTTATTTCTGGTCATAACTCTCGAGGAAATAAATATAGAAACTACTGGGTACCTCAAAAAAATATGAAGTGAAAAAGTTATACGAATCGTGTTCGGGACGCAATTCGTCCAAAAAGGTTCGTTTACCTGACTTGTTACTCAATTTATGTGCGCCGTATCAATTGTGCCGAAAATCGCAAGTAAAAATACAAAATTATGGGATAGGAAAAAGGTATACATCTATTACGCCGGTATAAAAAAAGATATATTAAAAGGTATGCATTAATTATTGCGCTAATTACTATACGTAGACTGTAGACTGTAGAGTATACATGAATCTGTTCTTACAGTTTGGCCGAATATAATTTTAAATGTAACTTTTCCACCCTATCTTTGAACATCGTCCAATATTTCGGACGAAAAAAGGATTAACCCCTGTTAGTCGTTTCACTCAGCATTTGGGAAATATTTTTTTTCCAAATATTTTTGTTTTTTATGAAGTTTTAAAAATGATATAATTTCAATCGTGTATTAGAATAAATAGGTAGGGTTGAAAATAAGATTAAAAACCACAAGTATAAAAAACAAAAAAATTTTGTTGAAGAAAATATATCTAAATATGTAAATGAAAATCTATATAATGGGTAGCTATACATTTTCCTTATTTGAATTTTAGTTTTTTAGAAAAGTAAAATTAGACACTACAATACAAGTTGCAACGGCCGTACAACTCAATAATTTTGTATGTATTAACTCTTCAATTATAAAAATAAAACTAAATAAGACGGTTTTTGTATTTTTAATATAAAAATTATTTTCGGTGCAATTGATGTATACCTTTTTTGTACCGATGCAATAGATGTGTGTTAACAATGTAGTGTTCTATAATCGACGAAATTGTCAAACACCGGGTGAATGCTATTGTGTATCATAAACGAATATCTCTATCACACCTAATTACATATCAAAAATATTTTTGCTTTTGAAACAATTTCTATACACAGTTCTCTATTGATATCTTGTTTCGTCAATTAATCTATTTATTAACTTCTTACCAAAGTATTAGTAGTTTAATTAGTTAATAATTTTTATGAAAATAATGACGGTCAATGGACTAACGAGTTTCAACTGTAAAGTTAATGTAGTTTTAAATTTATGATAAGTATCTACATATAATCTAATTCACAATACTAGTATTATATTGACAAATTATTGTTAAAGTCGTTATTCGACCGATAGTATGGAATATGGATCCATAATGATTGATAGTTGTGGAAAGAATAATATTACAAATAATATGTCTACTAATAAGTAATAAGTTTAACATTACCTATCTATTATATAATGTTGATCTTAAATATCTATTTAATTTTTTATGAAAATCTTGTTACTTTTAATTACTACTTTCTAACTAAAGAAAGGTAAACATAGTTTCTTTGGCTGGTATTAATTTTAAACTTATGTTAGTAGTCATGTGTTTAACAAGTAACTATTGTAATTTATAATTGATTTATGTTTAACTATGTATGAAGGGAAAAATTATTAAAATATTCATGTTAATGACTAAAAAAAAAATGTCCAATGTATTGTTAATTTTATTTAGATATTGTTGTGTCCCGTATGTTGGTGATTTGTTTAATGGTATATGTTCATTATTTTATATTTGTAGTCCAAATGTCCCGTCTACATTAGTGGAGGGTATTGATGATGATGTTATTAACATAATTGTTTCAATTCTAATAGGTAGGTAAAACTTCAAATACTGACATAAATCTAGATATTTTTGATATTTTTACCTATCAGTAAATTATCAATTAAATTTCACAAATTAAACAAAATTATTAATAATATTAGTGAAATCAATATATATGCTGTATAGTAAAGAGCTTTATAATTTCTTTCATAATTTTCTCGATTAAATAAAATATAATCTGATAAGAAATTTCAGAAAATTGGTCATTTTTCAACTTTTTTAGTGTTTTATTTCGTCAGGGATAGTATAAGATAACTAATTATTATCTTATGAGTTATAATGGATTATCAAAGCGGTTACTAACTACTAAGTATATATTTTTTATATAGAAAAAAAAATTAAATTAATTGCTAAACTGTCGCTTTACAGAATGGATAGGTGACCTAAGATATATTTAGATTCAGTAAAGTGTAGAAAACTAGAAAATGACCTTTCGATCGAAAAGTTCGAGGCCAAATCAATAACTACATAGGAATACATTCTTAAAGACACAACAATACGTATAATGTATATGGTACGTATATAATTTGCTTTTATTTTATAAATTATGTATGCACATTGCACATGTATTTGTATACAATTTATCTGACGATTACTTTAGAGAATTGCTATTATATATCACGATTGAAAAAGTTCAAAAGTTTTTTTTCTCAAATTCAGCAGTGAGATTATCGTCGCTAATGAGATGAGATGTCTTGTAATAAAATTAGCCGGTCGTGGTGCAAGTGAAAGAAAATAAAGATAGCTGTGAGACGCTTACGCTAATATTATAATATTATAACCTGGATATAGATAGTTTACCAATTTACTCAAATGTCGTTGTTCTGTATGCAATTCATTAACTAACAAACCAGATAAATCGTTTATTTTAAATATGTATGTATACAAATATTAGAAATATTGTGAGAAGATAATTACTTTTGTAAAACTATGTTAATAATAAAAACTTAAGTAGAGTATGAAGTAAAATGTGGTGACATTCATGAGTGAGATGACAATGAATAATCCCGATGGTATTCGTGTTTTTTTTTTAATTGGTCGTAACTATTCTGTATCTCTCCAACGCTTTCTCCACTGTATGTAGTATGTACAGTTGCGTGGTGAAGATGCTAGTGTAAACATCATCGTTATTTACTGAAGACTCAAGAGTTGTTTTGGTGTGGGGTTTTTCTGTGCACGTAATAACTGTATTAAACTATTAACACAATTTTATTGAACATGGTAATATTTATAAAAAAAAAAAAAAAAATGGAGATTAAAAAATAAATTAAATATTAATGATATCATTGATATCATAACGAAACCCTCTATGTAAAAAAAAAATACACTACATAATATTATGAGGTCATATTGTATTGCACAAAGTAAACCAAATATTATATTAGGTAAGTACCAAATACAATTGGTATTCAATACATAATGGCTAGTACCTAGTTATTTTTTTGACGAGAAAAATTTTACATTAAAATTTCAAAATCTATAGTTAGGTGTTAATTTCATATTTTTTTATATTTGTAAATTTTTTTTTTTTTTTGCTAAGTAAATAATAATAGTATTGGATACCTACCTATTATTTTTGGTCATAGCAATAATATGTTACCAAAACTTTATAAGGCTAAAAGATTTGTTTTTTTTACTTAGTTTTTTTTTTAAGGAAAAACGAGGAAGGTTTTTTGCGTGAATGTCGCGGATACAGCGTAACGTAAATAATTTATAATGTACAGTATAGATGTTTAATTTTTGTAATGCTATTTAGTATCATAGTGACGTCGAAGTTTCTGTTTGAAATCGGTCGGTGGTACGTCCTTCAGAGCGATTATAATTATTATCTCTCTGGTTCTATATATTTTAGATCATAATCCGCCGTGCATCAATTCGTTCACCTCGTTTCCGTCCTGTTTTCAAATATTGGTACACAACGATTTCTGTAGGTATTTTATGCTTACCTATACACATTTCTGTTGCAGTATTTGTTTTTCCTGATTATTTTGAAGTACTAATTATACATAATGTATATCAATATTCAATTATTTTCTACCAGGAAAGTTCCTCGAAGTTTAATTATCGGTTTTACTATTCGAAAAAGTGTCTTTAAATATAAATATAAAAATATAATAATAATAATAATAATCTATATTCTATATAATAATATATAATATATTATAATCCATAATATATCTTTATACACACAAAAAAAAGAAAAAAACAGATACATCATATTGTGAAATCGATATATATTTATTGTTCTGCTCAGAAACTAAATTAAATAATCTGTATTTATTATTTATTTTTTGATATTACTGAAGTTATAGAATATACTATAAGTATGCAAATAACTACAATAATTGTGGTTAAAATCAAAGCCAATTTAATATATTTTTGTTTACCACACTGTAAAGTTATTAAACAATGGTTTTGAATAAAAGTAAACTAATAATTAATATTTGTTGAGTTTATAATTTAGTAGTAGGCGCATATAACATACTAATATTATTTAATTGCAGCTTAATCGTTATAGAACATTAGTGTAGTTACAATATTAAAATTTGTGTTTTATGTAGGTACACTGTTTTAGTCTGTACAGATATAAGTGTGATTTATCAATAGTACTCATTCTTCTTTCCCTTTAATAATGAATTTACACTAATACAGTATTTAATATACTGTTGGTTTAACTCTAATAACTCGAATTGTCCACTTTTTAGATATTTTATTATTGAGTATTGGGAGAGGCTGGAGTGCTATGAGCAAAACCTTTCGAACTTCGTCTCTCAAGTTTCCTGTTTAAACGTTGCGAATTCAAAATAATAATAATAATAATAAATAAATAATTATTTATATAACATCATTATTACAATCGGACTTTAATCATTACGACGGTCAGAGATTAATTGTATGCCGCGTGACAATCTATTATTATATTTCGGTCAGGGGGAAAATGTTTAATTGCCATTGTCAAACTTAAATAATCGCATTAATATACATTATGATACAACGTTATTGTGTCAGGACCGTTGAGTTCGCATGACCGTGAAGGACGCGCGCAGCTGCAGCTGACCCAATGAACCGATATTGTTGTGCGCGGTCGTCGGTTTATCAAATTTCTCCTTTCGGCGCTTCTTTCATGATAATAACTTCCATTTTATGCAATTATACAATACTGTATAAGTTTATCGGAATCAATGTCGACAACAAAGATTTTCTGTTCAGTTGAAAACAATTTAATTTAGGTAGGTATTTAAATAATCTATCATTTCAACAAATATATTAACATTATATAAAGGATAACGAACAGAGTACCCAAATCGAATTCAATAATATACCTATTATACACTTCAGTCCTCGCAAGCTGATGAGAAAGGATTTAAAATCCGATTTTTATTATCATTAATCAAATCTCTTGTAGTTGGTAGGTACACTGTATGTGTAATCTTATAAGCATTTTCCTGTCTTAAGTTTTAAACAAATAAAATTCGAGAAATAAATAGTTTTATAATATCTTTAATATTATCACTTGTCATATTAAAATATAATAATAATTTTTTGTTAGAAAAATATAATTTAAATGTACTTAATATACTTAGTTAATATATCAGAGTATATTGTTCAACATAATTTATTTGAAAATGCATACAAATTTCGTTGAATAGCTTAATCCTTTTGAACATGCTTGTAATTCCTATAAAAGATATTATCTGAGATACTTCAAGTAAAAAATAAAATATTGCATTATATTATTCTTTAGAATAAAAATAAAAGAATTTACTAACCTAGGTATACTAAACGATGATTTTCTTTTGAACGAAACAGTTCAATTATTTCTATGGAAATATTTTTTATTTGTATATTTTTGTTGGTAATTAAATAGGTAGATAATAACTAATTTTAAAATTGTATAGGTAATTAAGTTTTAAAGCAAAAAAAAATCAATCTCTATTCCTATGTATATTATAATTGTATGTTGGTATCTATAATGATATGTAATGCTTATTTTAATGTAAATTTAAATTTTTTAAATTTTTTTACCAAGTCACTTGACGAATATTTTGATACATGTGGGACTGAATTTAAAAACTAGCAGGTGGTTGTCAAATGGACGTCATAGAGTTTCAAAATAATTACATTGTTGGCAAATTTAAAATTTCATAAGCATCGAATTTCTTAATCAAATATTTTATTATTCTTATAAAATCATAATACATTAATACGCACGACTAAGCATTATATGAGAAAAGTGATATGAAACGAAATCAATATAACGACTCAATTGATTTTAAAAATTATTGTAAATCGCAACTTTGAATTTATGAAAATGATATTACATGACCATTATATAATTATAGAATACTTGTTACATTAATGATTAATACACAAATATTCATTTTATACAAATGTAGATGTTCCTATTTATAACCACTTCACCAGTTCACCACAAGTTGAGCTTGTGTTTTAAATAATATATATATATATATAGTAATTACTAATTATTGATTAGTAGTTGTCCACCAAACATGCTTTTTCTATATTTTTACATTTTTCCTTTAAGAAAACGCCACACCCGCATGTGTATGTGTTGTATTCGTTTCAAAAATAAACAACATTGAACATATTAAATTTTATGTTGTTGTTTTTGAAATTTACTTATTATCAAACTTAAAGCTAAGAATATTATCTTGCGCATCTCAAACGCTTTCATATTCTCTAAAATGCTTGTTACTCATTTCAAAATTAAAATATTTTTTTTTTATTCTATAAAAAACCTCTTTCAAAGTTAAAAATCTGAGCATTTTTACCACTCTGTAAATTGATGACAAACACAAAAAACGTATATAATTGTAAAATCAATACATTCATAGCTCCGCTCGGAATCTAAAAAAAAAACAGCAATAACAATACAAAGATTCATAATTTCATGCAAGCTACTGAATTTAATCGATGACCGATAAACTAATACGATATGGACATTGTTGCGATAAACTAGTTATGCACGTTTTCTAAAACTATACGCATGTGTTAGGTCACAATAATTAATTACTATTACCTACAACTGGCGCGTATGTCGCTTGAAAAACAATTAGTACATAATATTAAATTCGCTGTACTACGAGATGTACTAAGTTAAGTGTATAGTATATATATAGTTTGTATAGACGTATAGTGTATACAAGATGATTATTTTATAACTTTTATATCGTCGTTTTTCTGTTAAAATTTAAATTTTAAATGCTTATAAAAAAAATTGTTCTTACCTATGAATTTTCAATATTTTTATAAAACCGTTATAATTTATGAAAAATTTTGTATTACATTTTTAAACTTTTTGAACAATTATTTTTTTGATCGATATTTAGGTATTAAAAAACCCTAAAACATAAAATTTCTACAAAAAGTTCAAAAAAAAAAAAAAAAAATTAAAATATTTTGAAAACATTGAAGTTGAAAATCTAAACGTTTCTATTGCTCAAAACGACGACAGACAAAAATACATTGTAAAATAATTATATATTTATAGATTTACTTAGAATCTAAAGTATTAAACAAATATGTGTTGGAATAATTTAAAATTGAGTAAAAGCTTTAAATGCTTTCCAAGTTTATTGAACACGTTTTTGTGTCGTGCGAAACGTTATTCTGTGACTTAAAGTGATTATGTAATTTTGTTTTTAAAAAATCGACCTAAGTATTTTTAATTTGATTTTCAAAAGCCTAATATGTTTTTATGCAAATTCTCATGTACAGCAATTTTCATAAAATATTTAATCCAATAATTTATATATTTAAATCAATTTAAAAGGGATAATGGTATGCCTTTTTAACTAGCCTGAATAGCAAATGCTTGTAATATTCAATATTAAAATAATAATTTTGCTGAAAAAATGAAATGAAAAATTTATAAATGAATAAATACGTTATTTTTATTTTCATAACTTGCCTGTTACAAAAAAAAAAAAAAAAAAAATGAGCAATAAGTGAATGTGAAATGAATTGAATATTAATGCTTATATCAATAACAATAACTGAAATAGATATTAAAATATAAATTGCTTAATTATAGTATAACGCACTCAAAAAAAACTTTTGTTTCAAAATTATTATCGTTCTTATTATCATTTAAATACAAATTGTTGGAATTTAATTTACATTTTATTTTATCGAGCAAAGTATTAGTATTGAAAAACTTGTAAATCGTGTTACGTGATTTTGTTTTAATAATTTTATTATAATGAACATTGAAAAATAATTTTAATAATAAGTGTATACTTTATTTTGTACATAATAAATTTTGTTCTAAAAAAAGGTTCAATCGGATATTTATTATTTTACGTTTTACCCACGATAAATATTTAAAACTTTATAGATAAATTGTATTGATTATCCACTATATATATATTGTTCGTAAATCAATGATTTTGAAGCATAACTACTTATATAGTTTTGTGACATGGTACGACTAAACAAAATATGTATAAGTACAAGTTCAACAACACTCGAGCTATAGGTACGTACTTATTTGGCAATAAATAATTAATTTTATACATTTGTTTGAGAAATGTTTATTTTTAAATAAAATGTGTTGCCTTGAGCAAATTTTTAACATAAATTTATTTGAAGTTCGAGACGTTAATGATAATTTGAGTTAATACTATAATAAGCACCTCTGAAATGGATTTTTAAAAAAACTTGTTTTTGAATGAGTAGGTACTTATTGAATTATAATAAATGTCAAATAGATACTTTTTATTATTAAGTAGGTACGTAATACCATTATACCAACTACTGGATAAGTATGCATTATGCAAAACAGTTGTTGAAGTACACATTTACAAAATTAGGATAATATTTTAATAATAAACATTTAACAACTATATTTTTTGTACCACGGTGTATATTATGATGACAATAACTAAATATCCATATTAAAACACGATGGGTTTTTATTTTTGAATTATATTACATACAAATAAAAAGGAATCATATCTTTTAAAATCTGTACTTATTAAAAGGAATATGATGGAAATTTAGGTAAACAATCAATGAAAAAGTACAAAATAAAGTTTTTTTAGTTCAAGACATGTTTACAGATGCTCATTGTGACCCCCTCGAGACACTCAAGTTACATCAACTCGATAGTTGAGTAGTTTCCATCATATCACGACTGACAACAAAAAAACAAGCTGAGGTGAAATACACCGCGGTGAAGGACGCTATTTTAGATGTCTCTCAGCAACCTAATGAAACTTCAGAAAGTCACTTAAATGACAACTGATAATTTCTAGCTTACTGTTTCTTTTTTGTAGAGATCATAATTTTCATCGATGTGGTATTATTTTCGTTTTAAACCCTGTATATATGATTAGTGATTACTATATTTATAACTAAAGACCGGATTTTTGTGCAGCTAAAATCTAAAAAATGTGCAATTAAAATTTTAGAATGTGCAAAAACGTGCAAAAACAAAATTTTCATTATAGGTACTTTAAATTTAATTTTAATAAGTAATAACTAATAATTGACTTTACAATATTTGATTAAAATAATAATAAACTGACAATATATTGTATATAACTCACTTTACAATATTTGATTAAAATTTATAATCATGTACATTTCCAAGTTTTTTTCTTTAAAATTATGTCTTCTGTCACTTAATATATGTTTTAACTGCGAAAACACACGTTCTACGTCGACACTTGTTATCGGGCATTGTTTGTATAGCAGCTTATAATAGCAGGATCTTCTTTTAAATCTACATCATTTCCATTTATTGAATTGTTGTACAGTTTTAAAATATTGTATCCGGGATTTTTATCAAATACTGATTTGAATTTGTCTTATAGTATTTGTCCCTTTTCATTTTCAATTGTCTTAAGTCCATCTCTTACTGTTTCAACTACATATATTTGATAATTTAAAGTTGAATTTGGTTTTTCCAGTTTTGTAATTGAATTTGGCAACTCGGACAAATGTGATCGAATAAATGTTAAATCAGATATAATTGATGCAGTACTCAAAATGGATTTTACTTTTTGGACAGATTGGGCGTCATCTTCTATATTAGATACCAATTCTTTAAATTTACTGCAATTTTCAGAGTAAAACAAAGCAGCTTCCAACCGTGTTCCCCACCTTGTTATTACAGGTTCTGGAGGAAAGCGACATGACAGTCCATAAAATTTTTATAAGCAGTAATACAATGAGGTGCTTTTAAAAACATTTTTTTTTCCATTATTTACTAGTTTGTTTATACCCGGGAAAATGTCTCTAACTTTTTTGTCTACACGGTTTAAGCCATGGGCAACACAAGTTATATGAATCATATTAGAATAAAATATTTTTAATGGTCCTCCAGTTTTTATCATATATGGCACCGCATCGCTAATAAACAGCAGAATTTTGTCTTGAAATAACGTGTCTCCAAAAAATTCCATTAAACTATCATTCACAAATCGAGAAACCATTTCATAATTGGTTTTTTTCAATTCTTTGCAAGAAATTAGGAATGAAGTAGGCATTATTTCTGGATGAAGTATTCCAACAATTAGACTAAAAATATACAGCCCTCTAGAATTAGTCGTTTCGTCTACCATAATGTAAATGAAATTGTTAGTTAATTTTTCCCGTATTTTTTTAAGAGTAGATTCAAATATATTTTTAAGTAATTTTTTCGTAACGTACTTTCATCTGAAATATTCTGATTAACATATTTTTGTAAAAAATTCTTAAATGGTGTCGACTGAAGTTTATTGAAAGGAATATTTATGGCTACCAAGGCATAACACATGTCTGTTAAAAATTCATTTCGACTAGCCATGGCTGAGGTGGTTTCAGGTATTAACATTTTGCACCGGATTACGCAAAAAAATGTTAATAATTATTAATTACAGCAGAAAATTAGTGTTACCGTAGGTACGTACTTGAATTACAGTGTGCATCAACTTGTGATTTACGTTCACAACCAATAGCCTTATTGTACGACGTGCAAAATATAATTTTGCCTTCTGCTTTTAATTCTGGATATTTTTCAATCCAACACTTTATTTTAGAACGATGACTACTACTAATTTTCGGCATTTTAAATTAAATAATATTAAGTAAAATTTAACAATAAAATTGTATATAACACTAGTTGACTACGACGGCTACGGATAGACTGTAGTACTGTATGTGTATACTGTATATGTAATCGATAATCTATCGACTATCGTAGTACATTAGTCATTATCTTAATTACTTCGTATTATATCGTTATACATATAAATTATAACAAATAGACGAAAAGGTAGTTTTTCAAAAAAAAAAATCATTTTTACACGCTGCTTGTACGTATAGAAACATTATATTTAAGTTTTTGATGAATAAATTCGTTTGTATTTTTGATTTAAAACGACGTACGTGCATGATATAATATGCGCGTATAATCAATAATTGAGTGTCTTGTAATATAATAATTATAACATAATATAAACATTAAACACGCGTTATTATAATAATAATGATAGTAATAATATGTATATAGTTATGTAAGTACTTATATGTATCAATATATACGTCATTGCCCGTACGTGAGGGGCTGTGAAATTTAATTTGTTTTTGGTTTGAAAGTATGAGTGGTGTCGATAACAACGACGAAAACTTACTGCAATAGCTATCAGTTTGAAATTTCGTAATCGTCACTCCGGCGACAATGTCCAATTATTTTTTTTCAGTATATACTTATAATATTTTATTATTACCTACTTACCATATTGTAATTAAAGCTATACATTAATAAATGATTTTTTTTATTAATTTAATTTATTGTGTCAACAGTGAACTGATTGTTTTTACATGGTTACATTTAAATGTTAAACACTCCTTACAATCTGGTGATGTGTACCTAAATATTGTACGGTGTACAAAGTTTCAAGAATTATCTCCTTTTATTTTCCTTTATGTACTGCATATTACTACATAGCAGTGGCGAATTCTCCAGGCATGCTTAGAAATAAAAACATTATTAATCAAAATACAAAAATTATTTTATAATCAATAATATATTACGTATTTTACCAGAAATATAATGTGTTACATTAATTCATTTATTTCTGTTATACCTACTTAGGTATCTGTGTTTATCTTTATTCTAACATTTAATGACAGAGCATGCGATAGATGTGTGCGCAAGCTATACGACCCTTATTATCGTTGTAAAAAACCAGTTACTCCGAGACCCCCTCTACTAGCTGCCGCGTATTAATCGCCCGGGGCATGCTCATTCTGTTGCGCTTCTTCAACGTAATTTATTAAATTTACGTGTACGAGTAAATGGCAATTTTTTTTAATTTAGTAAAAAGAGTTAGTCAAGTCTCAATTACAATTATTAAAGTATTATTTAAGTAAGTGCTATTGTGTATAATATATATTAAATTAAAGTCTTATTTATAAATTAATACAAACTTGTGTATTATTTATTAGTTATAAATTAAATAGAACTAAAATACATTATGATAAATGAGCATGCATCAGATGCAACATAAGAAACAGTACTCGCCACTGCTACATAGTACATATTATGTACTTATAGTATCAAATTTGATTAAAAAAAATGTTATAATTGTTATTCCTACGTGATACATTATAATTATTAATCATTATTCATCACCGTTATTACATTTTAATTACAGGGAATGTTGGCGACCGACCGAGGTTATGTCATAGAATTATTTGGTAAATTAAGTTGACTTCTAATCTAATAATCATAAAATGTGTCTCTTATTCAGTGACGTTTTCTTGCGTACAGCGTATTAATTAGTCGTCGGCTATTGCGATGTATTGATATCCAATTAACATTTGAAGAGAATATTTCAAAAATACAAATCATCGGTCCACGCAGAACACTCGTAATGTGATAATATACCAGCCATTATACGCACCATAATATGATTCAATTATTCGATGTTTTTATTAACTTATTTTATTATTCACAAACTATGTATAGCAAAGAGCAAGAGTAAATCATTGATAAGTATTATGCTGGAGCCTGGTCGATTTTTTTGGCTTTTCTTAGAATCTGATTTCACAACGATGGTTCATTGTTATCAATACTGCAGTTGTGTTGTCAAAACAGCCATCCAAAATATTTTTAATACACAATTAAAAATAAAATAAAATCAAGTTAATCTGAGGTTCGTTCCATCTGATCGTATAACTGTACACAGACGGTTAACAAACACAGTATAATAATAAATAATAATATAATGCCCATGACCTCCACATGCACACCGGTTTGGTAATAATAATTTCACCGTCGATAACTCGCGCGCTTGTGCGTGTACTTAACCTGTTAGACGGCGTAGGCGCTAATTTCAGTAGTGGTTCGATCGTCACCAGATCACCGTCAAACCGAATCATGCAGTCGCTCAGGTAAGGCGCAAGTCGTAATGATTTATAGTGTTGTATATAACTGTACTTAAATGAATAATATATTTCCACAATACATATATTACTGTAACGTTGGCTTTTGAGAGATGAATTCAATGACATCGATTATAATAATATATAGTATAGGTAGGTAAATAATCGGCGGGCGTGTTGGTTATTACATTTTGCAGATCGTTTTAGACGGGGTATACCGGGTGTTTGAGTATTTAAAAATCCGACTAAATAACAACAATGATATTAAGTTATATAGTGATGACAATTTTTGAGGTATTTTTATCATTACATTTATTGTGTACCTACTTGATGATATAATGTGTTATATAAACAACTTCAAAATGTATAATATTGTTAATTATATTTGGCAGTTATTTCTATTGCTATGACCTGTATTAGTCATTTTAAGATTTTTCTTCGAGTTGGTAAAAATAATATTTTATTTAAATACATAATACGTATTTCTCTTTAGCATAATAATTGTACAATTTTGTTTTCACATTAAGTTAAAACAATTTTAATATATTACCTAATGTATTTTTACTTTGTGAGTAATAATAAAATTTGATTAGGCAGTTCTGAAGATTATTTTGTTATACATTTTATTGTATTAAAAATGTTCATAATTTTCTCATAAGCAATTTATTATAGCCATAATCTTGTTAATTATTATCAGAATGAACGAAGTTGAGTTTAATACGAAATCATAATTTTAAGCCAGTAGCAGTATAATATATGCTTGTGCCTTGTACTTAAATCTGCATAATCTATAGGTATACTTGAAAATATCACAATAATTTATTTTACACACTTCTCCATTGTATTTCCATAAAATTATGTTCTCTAGGATAGTTATGCTATTTGTGTTTTTTTAAGTGGTGACCAATAATTGTTATTTTTAATAAAATATTTACATTTTTCTGTAAATATTGATATAATATACTATCTATGTATACTGTATACTATACAGTATATAATGTACAGTGTATAGCAATCCGATTTGCATTTTTGTAATGATTTTATTTATTTTATTAGTATTATAAATTTTAGACCTGACAAATGATTATTTCAAATATCTGCATATGTCACCGATTTCCATACGAATTCCACTTATGCAGATTTTGCACATCAGCTATCATTCTCTATCATTGAAATGATATACTATCACAACTATCGACTTGTATACTTATTTAATATCTGCGTTTCCCTAAGATGAGCAAAATAAACGAACCAATTATATTAATAAAACAATAAAAATTGTATTAACATTGAAATAATCTCATTGACCACATAAGCATAAACTTAATAATTATTTAATAACTTCATTAATTATATGTAATTCAGCTAATTAGTAATCAATTATCATTTTTTAAATAAGAAAATACGTTGTAGATAGCACATAATATTACTCGTACAGAATGATATATTTCATTTTCCGTATAGTATTGTAATTTTTGTTTAACTCAATACTAGTCTATATCACAAGTTTTCATTATTATATTTTCTCAAACAGCATTGATTTCAGTCACGGACTAAAATATATCTATTTCTTAGTTCATGATTTTAGTGTTTAAATGTTTACTATTGATTATGGTTTTTAAAACTTCAACTTTTAAAGCGATTATTGTGTTTCTGAAATTATATACATAATATATTTTATTGATTAATTGAGTAAGAACCTATGTATTTTAATAATATAGTTTCAAGGTTAGATTAAAAGAAAAAGTATGACAAATATTTTTAATTTATTTTTTTTAACTAACCTTCTATACACCTCCTAATGGCTTCAACCCATATTTTAATTTATAAACCATTAATTAAAAAATAGGTTAATGCACATCAGGATTTACGCAGCAGTTATTTTTTTTAAATTTGGCAATTTTTAATTATACATACGTGGTGCTATTCAGAAACTATAAATTGACTCTTTTTTTTAAGTAATGTTAGAAATAAAAAGACTATACATTCTTTACATTTCAAAATAGATTAGTAGAATAATTCAAAAATATGAAATGTAATTAAGGTTCTTAAAGAAATAAACAAACAAAATAATGAAAAATATACTCCCAAATAATATATTCTAGAAAACAAAGTTGTTCAGGAAAAAATATACTAAGTACGCCATAAATTTATTTTGATTAAAATGTATGTTGAATCGTAGTAATATTAAAGGTATTTAAAATTAAAAAAAAAAATTTAAGTGTTTAGAATTATTGTAAGGCGTCATACATTTTATGAGATATGAAATGAAAAACAGAGTTTTCAGTTAATTAACATTTTGGACAAAGATTTTATTTTGTTAATTTTAAAGATGGCAGTGCTTATTAAAATTTTTTAACTATTAGTTAGATTATCTCTAACAAACTTTAAGAATGGTATATACATTTTTAATGTTTTAAGATTAAGTTGTTTTTTAAAATATTTAAATAAACCAAATTGTCATCATTGAAATATTAAATTAAAATATATTTTTCACGGTAAACGGTAAACGGATTTACGTAATACATATTATTTTTCATTTAAGTTATTTAATAAATAATAAGCATGATTGGATAATACGTATACCTAACTGTTATAAAATATGTATTTGTGAAAAAAAATTGTATCGTTATTTATTATATTATTATTATATTACAAGGTTCAAATTGAGATACTTGACAACTTGCCAATATTTATGTAAGGAATTTCGTAATGACTTTCTCACAAAAAAAATAAAACTTATTTTTTAACCTTCTTTAGTACCTGACAAAATACATCTTTATTCGATCCTAATACTTAAATAATATATTATTCATTGATTAACATGCTTTAAATAAAGCAAAAAAAAAAAAAGAAAAGGATTTAATGTTTTTTTTATCTATTAAATTATGTTAATAATATCAAATATATGCTTCGTTAATAATCTAAAATTAATTTGGACTTTGAAGAATTGTTCTTTAGTTTATTCTTAATTTATGTCAAAACGATAATTTGATCTACTTGAATACATTGGAAAATCAAAATCAAAATACAAATATACTGCCAATTTTCATAAATGTTAAAAATTCAAAATCTTTCGATTTAATCAAGTATTCAATGACCAAAACATCAGAAACATCAGTAAATAATGAATTAAACAATTTTAAATATTTTTTTAAGATATTAATTTAATAGTATCTACTTATGATTTCAAGTGAAATTTTCATAAAATAGTAATTTAAACAATAATAATAAATATACTGAAAACTTGATTATAAGGCAAT
Source organism: Aphis gossypii (assembly GCF_020184175.1). NCBI lineage: Eukaryota > Metazoa > Arthropoda > Insecta > Hemiptera > Aphididae > Aphis > Aphis gossypii. Next base: position 20,985,983 of record NC_065532.1, on the reverse strand, counting down.
AAAATACTTAAGAAAATTTCAACTTTTCAAAAACAAAAAAAAACTAAATTGTATTTAGTAAATAAATATGATGATAATATGAACAACTGAAAAACTGATTTGTTTTTTTTTTTTTTATCATTATTATTGCTATCTTTAAGTTGCAACTAATACAGCTCAACAATTATGCAAAAGTATAGATTACAATTTAATTAAATAAAAACACAACTAAATTATTATTTTAATATCTTGCACTTCGTTAATATTTAAAGTGAATAGGAAAATATTGTAAAAAAAAATTGAAGTGTAGGTTTATATATCATATATAATATTATTATATACAAATAAAAATATTATTATCGTATATGATATATATATTATAAGTACTAACATAGAATTTACAATTAAAATGATAAACATGAAAAAAATAGGTAACTGCCCTGCTGTACAAGTTGAGTGAATCTTGTCATTGAGTAGATACTGCAAGAAAAGCTAGATTTGAATTCAATGATAAATCTTTTTGCATGATGAAAAACAATTCTGAACAAAGAAAGTCGAATAACTTTTTGGTAACCAATGTTACCAAATAATAAATTCAATAATTTGAATTAAAATTCTATTAGATTGTAATTGTTTTATATTTTTTCCGATTATTTTAGAAATAACTGAAAATTTTAATTTTTACCTCTAAAAATAGTAAATACAATCTAATTCTGTATAAAAATCTCCGTAGAAGTTGTTGATTATGACATTTTTCTATAGTAAAAGTGTCTTTAAAGTTTATATATACACAATAAAAAACATTCATCATATTAAAATCAATACTTCAATATGGTCTAAATCTAATATATCGTAACACTTAAAAATAATAAATAACATATCAGGTACAGAAATAATAACAAAATCTATTCATGTTATTAATATTATACTTATAAAACCATTATGGTGACAATCATATAATAACAAAATGTTTAATATACATGACTATAATGTCCGTTACAGTATATTGCTTTTACACTAGAGGTATTCAATTTAAAGTCGATAAGTTATAAAATAAATGTTTAAGGATTTGAAAAAAAAATGTATTCGTATACCATACATAAACTATATTTACTTATATATATTTTTGCGTTTTTAAAATTTGTTTAGGATGGAGTTTGTGTCCTTTAAAATGTTTATTATCGCCTTGTCCCTGATGGGTTCGGTTGTTAATTCGAAAGAAACTTCCGAATTTAAATTGCCAACTAATTTTAAGCCCGTCAGCTATCGACTGGATGTGACCACACACTTGGATGATAAATTCATGTTTGAAGGAGTAGTTGACATTAAAGTGAGTATTCATAAGTGAGACAAGTTGGCACACAATAACTAATTATTTTATATTTTCAGAAAAATACAATGTTTAAAATTAATGCAGATAATTTTAAAATTAAAATAAAACGTGGGAATTTTATGAACAAAATTTTCAATAGTTTTTAAATTATAAAAAATATTTAATATTATACAGCTAAAAATAATTTGTATCATCTATTAAAAATGAAAATTTTTTTCAGAAGTTTTATAGAATTGAAATTTTTTAGTACCTAGCATTACTGACAACAACGTCTATAATATGCTAATTTATATTTATAATTATTTATAAGACAATCACATGATACAATTATTATATTTAGATGACCTGCATAGCAGCTACTGACACCATAACACTCCATTCGAACAGTTTGGACATCGATACTAAAAGTGTCGTGGTGGCTAACAGTGGTGAAAATGTCGTCCCAGTGAGTAGTGTTACGTTTGATCCAAAGAAAGAACTTATGTACGTCAAGTCAACAGAAAACTTTAAGCCTGGTGACGAGTACGTGCTGACTATACCATTCACAGGAAATATCACCGACGATTTAGTAGGTTACTACAAAAGTAGCTACGTGGACAAGGAAAACAATCAAACGAGGTGCGTTACTGTATAATAGTGCACACGTAATAATAATAATAAAAAAAACGTTCTTGTAATTTTGTTTCTTCCGCCAACACCATAGAAATATAACAATATTATTTTACAGATGGTTAGCGGTAACACAATTCGAACCAGCAGACGCCAGACGAGCTTTCCCCTGTTTTGACGAGCCTGCGTATAAAGCAACATTCAAGATAAGATTGGGTCATAAAAAAGAATATACTTCGATTAGTAATATGAAGATGATGAAACAAACGCCCATGTAAGTCTAATTTACATAGAGTTATGTCAATTGAATACTATTGATCGTAAAAATAATATGTTTTCTTGTATCATTTTGTATGATATTAAATAGAATGTGAAAATGTCATGTTTCAGCCCTTCGCAACCAGATTATGTTTTCGATGAATTTGAAGAATCTGTACCGATGTCCACTTATTTAGTAGCATACATGGTATCTGATTTCGCATACATTGAATCTGACAATCGGGACGACGAAGTGAAGTTCCGTATAATAGCCAGGAAAGACGCAGCCGATCAAACAGAGCTCGCTAAAAACGCTGGACCATTGGTATTGAAGTACTATGAAGATTATTTCGACGAAAAATTTCCGCTGTCCAAACAAGACATGGTGGCCATACCAGATTTTTCTGCCGGCGCAATGGAGAATTGGGGTCTTGTCACTTACAGGTACGCACATTAATATTTGTAAATAAACCATTATTATGAAGTGTTTTAATAAGATTGATCATAGAGATAAATTAATTCTAACAATAATAATTAATGATTTATAAACTATACTCTAGTTTTATAAATAAATATTGAGGCTCATGAAATGTATTTAAAATAACTGTAAAAAGTTAATTTTAAAGTATCTCATCTCGAGTTATTTTAATGTGTTTGTTTTTTCAAAATGTATTCGCGCTCCTGGCTCAATTCTTTTCGAGAATCTGTAAATTCTTATAAATATTTAAATACTTAATAGAAATTCAACTACAAAAGTATTTATACAAATTAGACATTGGTGTACTTAAAATTTTGTCTTAGATATATATATCTAAAATATAGATAAACATTCATTTCACTAACATGATTGAGATTTCACATCCTCAGAATAAATGTAAAGTTTAATATAAAAGTTATTTAATTATAAAAATACAAAAATTTTATAACACATAGATATGATACAAAATTCATCAATCTATATTTGTTAATATATATTCATAACTTACAATACATTTGTAAACACACCAATAACATAACAATGGCCTATTTACTCTATTGTTCTTTGTAGGTGATCAATACAGACAATACAGTATAGCTATTTAATGTATGGTATATTTAACTGATTGTAAAATAATATAAAATAATATTATAGTATTAATATGGTTAAATTCAGAACAATATATGTTAATTTTTTTATAATTATCTAGCGTTTGGAAATTGAGCATAAATGTATACATTTTATAATTATTATTATTTGATATTTGCAACTTATAAAATATTAACTATAAGAACAAAATATTAATAAAGGAAAAAAATGTTGGACACCCAATTATATAGGACCATACAATTTTAAAATTTAAATCTATTCAAAAAAGTATCAATCGTACATAAATAATTAAGTGTATAATATAGGGTATATTAGGTTGTAAATTTTACGAACTATACCAATCACTGTAAAACTATTATTGCTTCTACTACGGAAACTAGGAAACTAAAAAAATAATATATCATAATTTAGAGAGACTGCATTGTTAATTGATCCGGACGTAGCTACGATTGATAATGTACACAGAGTAGCCGAAGTTATCGCTCACGAACTTGCTCATCAATGGTTTGGTAATCTTGTTACCATGAAATGGTGGACCGACCTTTGGTTAAATGAAGGATTTGCCACATACGTAGCAGCACGTGGAGTTGATTTCGTGGGTTTCATTAATTGTTAAATTTTTAATTTATTTTGTAAAATTGTGTTCATATTAATAAGTTCTTTTTGTTTAATATTACAGTTGTACCCCGAATGGAACTCTTTCCAAATCGAAACGGTTCAAAATTTTTTACGCGTTTTGGATCTTGATTCGCTTCAATCGTCCCACCCTGTGTCGGTAGCCGTCGGACATCCCGATGAAATAGCACAAATTTTTGATACAATTTCATACACTAAGGGTTCATTTTTATTACACATGATGAACACTTTCTTAGGCGAGGATACGTTCAAACAAGGCATTAGAAATTACATAAACAAGCACAAGTTTTCCAACGCTGAACAAGATGATTTGTGGAATTCTTTGACTGAGGAAGCTCACAGACAAGAAACTTTGGACAAAAATCTAACGGTGAAACTGATAATGGATACATGGACGTTGCAAACCGGTTACCCCGTGTTGAAAGTCGTCAGGGATTATTCTGCGGACACGGTTACATTGTCACAGGTACACCCGTGAACAAATATTACCTTCCTTATCGATGAAATTTATTGTTATTAAAACAAATAATATTATATTATATGTGTTAATGTGTTGCAGGAACGATTCCTAACTATCAAATCAAACGGCACGGATAATAAAAGTTGTTGGTGGATACCACTCACTATGACGACTTCAATGGATGCTGACTTTAACCAAACAAAAACAAAATCTTGGTTGAATTGTGAAAACAATAACCTCACTATTCCTTTGGCTAAAGACAACGAATGGGTCATATATAATATGCAGATGGCCGGTAGGTCTTATATAAAATAATTATTTCGCGTTGAATGTATGATAAATTATAATTATTATTTTCATATATGTTTTTTTTAGGTTTATTCAGGGTTTTGTACGATACGCGAAACTGGATGGGTATCGTTTCTACGCTGAACGATCCAAACGAATATGATACTATACACACGTTAAATCGAGTACAGTTGATCGACGACTCATTTAGTTTTTCTCAGATTGGCGATTTAGACTATGGAATTACGTTTCAATTATTGAATTATCTAAAACACGAAAAAGAGTATGCACCGTGGTTGGCTGCTTTGGGTGGTTTGGGTCCCATAAATAGTTTATTGAAAAGGACTCCGAACCAAGGATTGTTCCAAGTTAGTAAAGTGATTTTTTAATGTTTTGAGACTTGTGAACAATGGATAATTATTACTTATCCATAAAAAATACGGTTTTAATATATCATATAAAATTAAATAGTATACGTTTTACATTATTATATATATCTAAACAAAATCGTTAATAACAGCTTATCAAGCTTAACGTAAAAAACAATGTGAAATTAATCTTAATAATATTTAACTACTATAACTCTCTCGAACTTCGTTAATTTTTAATATATTATTTTAAATAATAATATGTACCTATTGTACCAATTTGCGTTACTAATATTGTTTAATGAAACGTGGTTTATAGAACTATATGCAACGTATACTGTCGCCTGTGTACAGCAGATTCCGAGATATGACCGTCGAACTTAATAATTTTGAAGAAATACGTTTTAAAAATCTTGTGATCGCCGAAGCCTGCCGTCACCGAATTAAGGATTGTACCGAACAAGCTCTCGATTTGTTTAGCAAGTGGATGAAAACTACAGACCCAGACAAAAATAATATGTAAGTTTTATCAGTTTTATTAGCTAAAATAAATACAAACTAATCCAAATATATTAGATTGCCTAGAGAACTGAAACCTGTAATTTACTGTCAAGCGATAAAATACGGAGGTGTAGATGAATGGGACTTTTTATGGGAACGTTATCAACGTTCTAATGTGGGATCTGAAAAAGCGAAATTACTCTCAGCATTAGGATGTAGCTCGGAAACTTGGTTACTTAACAGGTATTAATATCGATTATCTATATTATTATATATTACTTACCTATGTATTATATTACACAACATAATTAACTATTAATTTGATTTAGATATTTGAATTGGTCTCTTGATAATTCTATTATTCGAAAACAAGACGCAATCTCAGTTTTCTATTCTGTGGCGAGAAGTGACATTGGATTTTATGTAGCAAAAGACTTTTTGTACCGCAAAATTGCTGATATATCTGAATAGTAAGTTATCGATAATTTATATATATGAACATAATACGAGTAATTAAATGTAAATTTCATGATTATTTTATATTTTTATATTCATAGCTTCCAGCCCCGTGGCGACCGTGTAGGCAGTTATGTAAAAGCTATTGGATCTCAAATGAAAACTAAAGAAGAACTAGATGAGGTAATAAATAAATAATACTTAACAAAAAAAAAAAAAATCAAAAGCTTTATTCAATTTTTTTTTTCTGTTTTAGATTCAATCATTTATTAATAGATCATCAAGTTATCTAAAAGGAGCTGATTTAACTACCAAGCAGACAATTGAGACTGTTAAAATAAACACCGAATGGACTACGAAATTTGATCATAAAATTATAAACCACTTGGTATAATATTAATAATTATGTTACTAGCAAGTCTGAACAGTTTGATTTGCATTATAAAACTGTATATTTTTCCACTGCTTTGACTAAAAAGCTATACTAACTATATATTATATACTCCTATAAAAGATAAATTAAATTATACACATTTTTATCCATATCTTGTTTCATAATATGACGTAGTTACTACTTTTATCTTGAGCTGTGTTACAAGATGAAAGTTGCAGATCACGATAATGTGTTATAAATCTGAACTGAAATTAACTCGTCATATTTAAATATTCAATCGTCGTCAAATATTTTAATTTATTTTATAAAACTTAACATAATTCTATTTTTCTATGTACATAATTATATAATTTATTGTGAAATGTTATTACTTTTTTGTTTTATAATAAATACCTAATAACATAAATTGTCTGTTTTTTTTTTTTTTTTTTTTACAAGAAAAATAATAATTAAATTAAGTAATATAATTTTAATAATACCTATTGATTATAAGTCATAAGAGAAACATAATTCTTATAATCAATTTAAATTTTAAAGTCATATATTATTATACTGATCATAAATGTTTAATTTAAAAACAAATAATCTAAAAATAACTATATATTTTCATTATTATGTATTACATAAAAAGAGTGTCTATTTGATTTACAGTACCTATAGTATAATAACTATGCTTAGTCGAAACTCCTATACTATCTTCTCATCTTTGTCGTATTTTCTATTTTTTTTAATGTAAAAACATTTTCATATTAATATTCAACAATTATCAAGTTTAATTTACCGTTATTCAAATAATAATTACATAATACATCTATATAAAGTGTTATTATGTTAATCATTAGTGGGAAAGTGGTGAACGAACACGTATCAGTAATTTGCAAAATAATGAATGTACAAAATTCATCTAGTAAAATTTTAAATACAGGTATATGGTATATATATATGAATACAGAGTAGGTAATCGGTGCGAAATACATTCGCACCAGAGCTCAATTAGTAGTGATGCCGCCATGTATTATAAATTATAATTTATAATTTCATTACCTAGGTGTATGGCTAGATTTCCTAGGTAACTAAATAGGTAGGTCTTCAGTTTTTAATATTAAAGCAATGGATCACTTATTATTTTAATAAACTTAGCTGGACTCCGCTTGCCATATTTGTAGTAAAAATCAAATATCAATATTTTAAAAAAAATATCAGTTTTATATTTTAGGTAGCAGATATATCAAAATTAACAAGTGATCAAAATTAAGATAAATTTGCTAATTTTATTTCTATAAACTTAGATTGTACCTAAGTATCGCTTTTAAAAAATAAAAATAAAAACTAGTGTACCAAGGTTAATACCTATGCAATTTACTTAAATTCATAGGCAGATAATAGGTGTAAACATTAGTGTAAACATATATGATTACGTTTTGGGTGGGCTTAATCCCCCCACATATTATACATATCCATATCCATATCGCATTTGATTGGGTGTAGTACTTTGAGATCACAGACCACCTAAGTTATTAACGATATTGGTAGTTATACGTCATACATGACGGCAAGATGATTTCGTAAACTTATCGCACCACGAATGCCAATCCATATTTATACACCTAGAAAATCAGATAAATTTCGCGTTTATGACGAGGTCGACTCAAGCGGATTTCGTTTTCACTGTACTATATTATATATTATACTCGCTAAACCGTTTTTACTACTTTTCGTATAAGATCTCGAACATATACATGTAGACGTTTTAAACCCATATTATTGGCACGTTTTAAACCATCATAGACATCATGAGCTCTGTAGTCGAACAAATTCAAACCGACACACACATTATATCGTGAAACTATTTATATCCGCTGTGCTTACCGCACTAGACAGTTCTATAAAATCTAATTACAATTTTGTTTAATCAAAACATCCGAATAAAATCTGCAAAACATAAATCATAATATTATTATACCACAATGCAGTTCCAATGCAATGTAATATAGCTTCAAATAAATAGGTACAGTGATTGAATATCGTACCGTGGTATAAGTAAACTTTTGTACTTCGTTCATCGTGACACTCATTAATTGCATTAACCGGCGAAATAATGAGCGATTGCTGCAGTCTGCAGTAAAATAATATCCTCTACCTACGAATTATATATAATATACAGGGTGATTTTTTTATCAAACAACACTCATTATTTCCAAAAGTATTCATGTTTTTTAAAATATTTTTTTACATAGTTTCTAATTGTTAAAAAACAACGTTTTTATGAAAAATTATATTTTTAAATATTTTTTATCCTTATAATTTTTTAAGTTTTTTACTTTTTTGAATGACAACATAGATTTTTAATTTCATATTCCAAAGATGAAGAATTTTCTGAGTAATTTGATTCATAAAAATCGAATTTAGGGTGAGTAGTTTATGAGTTATACGTATTTAAAGTTTAGCTGCACGGAGTGGAGTGGTACGGGGTTACCCCGCAAAATGTTTGTCCACTACTCCGCTTGTCTATATAATGAAAATGTTAATGAATTTCTTCGACTTCTTATCGTATTACACTCTGTATATAAAAACACACAAAATATTATAAAGTCAATAATTCATTGCTCAGCTCGAAATATTATATGAGAATTTACTGAGTTTAGCATATTAAATTTAATGAATCATTTTGTACATTCATATTTATTTAAATTGATCCATGAATCATGACTTTATGATTCTTTTAAAGTTTTAATCGTACTGAACAACGGATTTAACGAATATAATACTCGACGTACTTATATTGAACGTGTTCAGCTAATTTAACTTTGTGTTTCAAGTTTGGACAGATTATATGGATTCTGAAAATATGACAAACGCAGAAAGTCCCTACAGCATTTAAACCGCTTTAAATCTTTCAGTTTTCCTTATGACTACAATTAAAGGTATAAAAGCACGTACAATGCCATTAGTATATTATATTATTAAATGAACGATCGATAATATGTAATTATAATTTATGTTCTGTTTTGAACACTTATCGAGAAAACTACATTACTATGATACCAATATTAAACATGACTCGTGATCATTATAATTAAATAAAAAAAATTATAAAACATTTTAAATTATGAAATTTAACATTTTAATAGAAAAAAACAGATGCTAATGATAACATATTAATAAAATAATAATATATTTAATGAATAAATAAACTTATTTTAAATAAAATTAAATAATAATTGCAGTGTGTCTGAACATCCAATACATTTATTTAGCTTTGTAAAAATACTTACATATAAAATAGGATTATAAATATAACATAATATTAATAATAATAATAAATAATAATGAAAAGGAAAGTAGGTAGGTAATCGCTTTGCTGTAAGTAAATTTTTGGGGTCGAGGACTAGAGTGTATTCGTCATTGAGTAAATAAATGTTAAGTATATTAATATCAATATAATAATCAATGTATATAGGTGAATAATATACCTATTCTTTATTTATCATAGTAAATTTATGTATCCTTTAATTAATAGCTCAAATTTAAAATCATACTTTCTTACGAATTACGAATCAACGGCTAGCAGTTGACGTATAATTATTGCACCATCTGTACGAATCGAATAGCTAAATGGTTTTTAAATATATTAAATATTACAAGTGGCTGGATTTAATATTTATAAAATCATTTATTTTAAATAATTTATTCTAGAAACAGACTAAAAGACTGATGTGAGCTCAGTAAAAACTTAAGGTTATAAGCGATGATGTATTGCTAAGTGTCGCCGAGCTGAACGACGTCTAAACAGGTATATATAACAGAAGCACATTAACTTGTGTAAGCGAGTTAAACGATTTACCACAACAGACATCGGGTAAATATTATAGACAATGGAAATGAACGTCATGACCCATAATTCTTCGTCACGAGAGTGTTCGTACGTGTGCAGTGTTTACGTCTTGTATGATGTATTAAAACCGGAACAACGGTATTTCGGAAATGCGTTTCACTGTTGCCGTACAACAATGATATGAATAATATGGTAACGAATTGATAAACAACATTTGCGCAAACGAATATAACTATATTACGATAATAAGGCTCTTTATACTCTTATGCCCCCGAAAGGCTTTAGTGGATTTGTAAAGGCTGAATGGGTCAAAACCGGGCCAACCTAACCTAAACCGGTGTATTGAATTACCAAAGTAATATTTTCTGCGTTTAAATAGGTCTATCTTTAAAACACAGACTATGTATAGTATATTATTATTATTATTGACATTCGTTAATGAGAATACTAATGTTTTATTACATTTTGTCATTTGTGTAACAATTTAAAAGTGTTGACTAGGTTACATACAGGCTATTTGTGTGAAAAAAAATGTGCCGCCTCGTACATAGTGTCAATGTTCATAAAATATTAAACGCTTTTATTCATATAAAAATATTTATTCTAGTATTCTATCATTATTATTTTAATATCGATACGCTGTTCCGTAGGGACGTGATGACGTTCCGTCCTAAAGTTGCTTATAGTTATAGCAGGCGGATATAATGCGTACGTTATGCACACATTCACATGGTCGGTATCTTACGGAACTTCCAAAATAGACGTTGACATATTGATATGACAAAATATAAATTTAGATTGTAATTTTTGTCTTTCCTGTTTTTTTAATATTCATCTTGATATTTCCAAAAACATGGTTTAATGAATAGCGAGAGTTTTATAATAAAGGCATTGAATTATTTAAAGTTTGTTTTAGATATTATTAAAATACGTCCAAGGTTTCACGTTTTGAATGTATTGATCAGTATACTATTTAAGCTTATCAGTCAAAAAAAAAAATAAAATAAAAACTACTTAATTATTTAAATGATTTTAATCAGCACATTGAATACTGCAATATCATCATACTCGAATACATACCTATTATAGGTATTGGAGTTCAAGGAAATGATGTAAATGACGTGAAAATGATACTGAAGTATCTACGGCCTACGCATTCATTATTATTAGGTTAAAATTTATTTGAATACATTTTTAGTACTATTTACAGTACGGGTATAATATTGATAATAAGTATATTAGCTACTTTTTTATCGTACTTAAATATCACTTTCACGTTATTTACATTATTTCATCGAAATCCAATACTTATAATAGGTATGTATACGAGTATGATGATATTGCAACACTTAATGTGTTGATTAAAGTTATTTAAATGATACGTAATTTTTTTTTTAACCGATAATTGTAAACAGTGTACTGATTAATACATTTAACACGTGAAACCTTAGACTAGAAAATATCTATCTTGGAAATATCAAGAGGAATTAAAAAAACAGGAAAGACAAAAATTACCATCTAAATTTATATTTTGTCATATCAATATGTCAACGTCTATTTTGGAAGTTCGTTAGATACCGACCATGTGAATGTGTGGATAACGTACGCATTGCTATATATCCGCCTGCTATAACCATAAGCAGCTTTAGGACGGAACAGCGTATCGATATTAAAATAATAATGATAGATATTAGAATAAATATTTTTAAATGAATGAGCGTTTAATATTTTATGAACATTGACACGGTACGAGGCGGCACATTTTTTTTCACACAAATATAGGCTGTATGTGACCTAGTCATCATTTTTAAATTGTTACTCAAATGTACGGGTATAATTGGTAATACCAAGTATATTAACTATTTTTTTATGGTATACTTTAAAATATTTTGTTTCAGTTTATATTATTTTTGTGTATTACAATAAGTTTATACACCTGGAGATACGATGAGAACCAACAACCTTTTTGAAAATTAAATAGCTATCTTTGTAGAGAGATTCCTATTAGTTTCAATAACTTTAATAATAAAATAAAGTGATTGTAATTTTTTTATATATCTAATATATTATTGGTCACTTATAGTTAGAAAGTTAAAAGATGTTAAGATACAATTTAGGTATACGATTTTTAATCTAACCCCATAGTTAAATTTAAATATCTTTCGTAAATTTTACACAAAGTAATCATGAATTTATTAATTGAATTTTGATTTTAGAAAATAACATGCCTACTAAATTAAATTTAAATTCTATTCGCTTAAGTTAATATTATTATTTATTAGTGTAAGAAAAAACATTTTTTTTTAGGTTTTTATCTTAATTTATGAATTCGTTTTGTCACGCGAATTATTTATGACATTTTAATATCATTTCCATTTTCGTTAATTATCTGATATAGGTAGGTTGGTAGGTAGGTAAGTAGGTAGATAGTATATAATTTCAATCAAGCTCGCGCGCATAAAAATATTTTAGATAGAAGAGTGGTGATTCACGGTAAAATTTTCAAAATATTTTGGCTTTTATTTATAGTTGTATTGTTATGTTTTACCTCTTAATTATTCTTTTTATATAATTATTTCTTCATAATACATAATAATAATTCATGGTACATATTGTACTTCCTTAATCTTAAACCTACTTAATAATTAATGTTAGTCTGTTATTCTTTATCGTTTGCTTTAAAAGTGTAATCATCTTCATTTATGAAATAATAAATGAATAAGTTTAGTATAAGTGTATAACAACGAACGCTACAGTTATTTTTACTGCACAGTGTACATGATATTTATAAAACAAAATAAACTTTTATGCGTCAATGCTCAGAGCAATTCTATTATTTGGTACATACTACGTGCACGTGATGAAGAAAAATTACGTTTAAGTCATTGATGAATAAATTTGTATTATTTTTGACATAATACTGACCTCACGTCACGATAATAATATCATTTTTGTGTATAACCGATAATTAATCATTTAATATTAATTATTTATAATAAATGACAATAACATAGCAACAAAAAAACGCCTTATTGTACTAATATTAATTTTAATAATTATAGCAACAATATGATAGGTATAATACCTATATATATATATATATATATATATCAGTAAGTACGTGGAATTTAACATTGAACGAATGAAAAGGTTTGTGTAATTTAATTTATTAATGGTTTAAAAGTATATCCAATGTAATAACATGACAAAAACTTAGTGTGCATTGGCCACCGCCCACCAGTTTGATATTTTACAATCGCTATTCCGATAATTGATATTTGTTCGTTTTTATCGGAATAACTACATATTATTTATTAGCATAATAATACTGTGATTAAGGAAATACATTACATTTTTTTAATTATTAATTTTATTGTATAAATTAACTGAACGTTTTAAATTTTAATTGTTTCTATTAATCTGGTGGTGGGCACGTAAATCTTATACAGTTCAAGGAACCGTCTCTTTTTATTTTTATTTTTATTTATTTATTTTTTTTTGTTTCTTAACTAAGCTTTGTGTGTACTTAATTTTTCAATATAGCAAGTGCTTATTTCAGTAGTGTTTCAATCGTCACCAGGTCACCGTCAAATCAAAACATGCAGTCGATCAGGTAACGCACAAGTCACACATTTTATAGTGTTGTATATAACTTAAAATACTTAAGGGAATAATATTATATCTCTACAATATATAGTTGTAACACCGACCTTAGAGAAATAAATTAAATAATATAGATAGTTAAAATAATGATAAATTATGTTATATGTTTAAAATTTATATAGAATATACTTTATACTAATTAATTTATATATTATATTTGCATAATTTTGTTTTTTCTTAGTTTTGAAAATTCTGCGTGTATCTGCTCGAAGGACGGTGATTCCGTGTCGGTGGTTACTATATACTTATGGTGGTTTATGTGAATTGGTGGCCGCTGGACAATTGTTCAACTACGTTTTTGAAGTTTACAGCAATTATCAGCTCTATGAGCGTTTTGGTATTGAAGGTTACCCTGTGTTGAGGATGCGTTTTACGCAAAATCTCTCTAGGGGCCATTTTGATGTATACCTGCCTAATGAGTCAGAAATATTGATCCCTCAGAGAGATTCCATATTACAGCAATCACCTTTCTCTTTATGAATAAATCGGAAAATAATTTAGGAGGTGATATGAATAACAAACTGCCACTATTTGAGAATATAAGGGTAAACATTGAATCAATGTTGAAATTTTATCATAAAATTGTAAATCACATAGTATAATTAATCATAATCAACAATATTATGAGCAGAACTGAGTTAAGTTCGATTTATATATACCTATTCAAGACAAATTAAATTATATACAGTTTTAGTTATACGAGTATCTTATTCCATAATATGATGCCGTTATTACTGTACTTTGAGCTGTGTCATAAGATAAAAGTTTCAGATCAGAATGATTTATTGAAAACCCAAATTAAATTAAACGTCATCAAATATATTTATTCATTTTTCACAAGTTAACATAATTCTATGTACATATTACTATGAAGTATTATTACTTTTATGTATTATAATAAATAATAACATGAATTATATTAATATGATTCTTTTTACAAGACAAATAATAGTTGAGAAAATTGATATTTCTCTTGCAACCAATTTAGGTCCTATTTTATGATTTTTTTTAATAAATATATAATATATATAATACTGCTCATAAATGTTTGATTTATAAACAAATTTTCTAAAAATATCTATCTATTTGATTTGCTAATTTTGAGAGCATGTAAATAGTATCTAATATCAAAATTGACACTATTGTACATATTACGACCAGCAGTCCTCGATTTGTTGGTCCCTCGTCCCGAATTTTATATTAACTATAATTCTTATATATGTATATATATATATATTATAGGCCAGTTGTAGTAGCAGGAGTCTATCGTTCGCTCTTCCGGACCAGTAATGTAAGTCACTGGTTAGTCTAATGTTGACAATATTGAGCAATTATCGTCTTTACATAATGTTATTATAATTCTGTTTTACTGTTGGTGTGTGGGCAAGTATTTCTGACAACCGGAGATTGATTGGCAACCGATTGTCATATAGAGTGGGTGCCTGAAGGATTATCCCAGCAGACCCCATAGTCACAGCTAGTGTAAAAATCCATAAAAACAACCTATCCAGTACCATTGCAACGTACTTCCAATCTTCTTTTATCTATAAAAAAACCCACGATTTTGAATTATTTTAAAGTTCTAGTTCAAATGGTCAAGCTTTATTAACTGTTATACAAACTATAATTACGTATATTTACCTTTTTCTCTTCTTCTTCTTTCTTTATGTAATCAGCTATGAACGCTGCGCCTTCAACAGCCTTATGAAGTTCTGGACAATCGTGCCAATGTTTTCTACCCTTAGGAACGGGGCCATTTTGATTAGATCCGGAAGGACTGGGTAATGCTATTATTGGACCGTGAATCTCGCAACAGCCAATTACACCACTTTCCAAATCTCTAATGATATATACATAAGGGTTAGTTGATAACGAATACAATTAAAGACTAGATTAATTTTTTAACTAAACCATACCTGTCAGGAAATACTTCGGCGACGTGCAGCATCTGTTCAGCTGAATCTTGATCTCTAAGCTCAAGTCCATTGCACGTTCTCACCATAATACGATGACAAGTTCCCATCAGGCTAAATATGCATTAACACTTATTATTATTGGAACCACGACTACAGACATTATATAAATACACAATTACCTCTTTCTTTCCATTTGGTAGTGAGGTCTTCTCATAATTAACATTCTCGGCAGAATGTGAATGAATACACGGCGGACCCAAGGAGACATTACGTGTGTAGTAGGAGATCGGAAATGTATATTCAACACAACGACTGTCACACATATACTGAAAAATCAATGACGAATATTGAGAGACGTTACGTAGTTTACATACTTTAATAATATATTCAGTATTGATAGAAAATAATAAGCTCACCTAAGCGTGTCAAGTATCATTGTAAATAGCACAAATTTTCCCAAAAGTGGCACTACTAGTGATGTGGGTGGAATGATTTCTGCTAGCAGTAGAAAAAACACGGTCAGTGAAAGAAGAATTGAGATACTTAAGCTAACCTAAAATAAAATTACATTTTGTGATTATATTATTTAATTTTCGTTTAGAATATGTGTTGCATATGTTACTTATTATGATTACAACATAAGTATTTCCGACAGTCGCTTACTTTTTCGTTACTATCCGATGGAAGGTAAAATACAAGTATCGTAAGAAACGATATCCCCATACAAGGTATGATCAGATTTACTGTGTAAAATAGTGTTTTCCTCCGCATCGTAATATTAAATGTTATGTCTAAGTATGGTTCTTCGCAGCAAGTATAATATTTCTCGTTTCTGTAATATAACACAGTATAATATAACTGTCCATCGTTAATGAAAAGATCATTAAATTAGTCATTGTCAATGTTGGCAATAAGTGCTGAAATTGAAACATTAAATTAAACCTGCGTATACTTTATTCATCTATTTTTTTTCTTATGTCCAGATAATTTATAGATATTCTGGCTCCAAAATTGCTTTTAAGTTTAATACATAGGTACAATGGTACAAACTACATAATATTATAAATGATTACTCTGAGTATGAAAATATTTGTCACATAAATAAACGCACTATATTTTTTACCAACACAGTTCGTTATAGATCTCAAAGAAATTATAAATCAAATATTCTTAATCTATTTAAAATAATTAAATTATGTTTATTGATTTTAATTTAGATAAGTAAAACGTTTGTTTAATGAACAAAATGTATTTTTTAAATTTAAATGCTAAAAACTTAAATTTCTATTTCTATTTTATTTTAGAAACTAATCATACATAATATAATACTTTTGAACGGCTGATAGAATGTTTTCTAGTTAAGAAGTTAATTTTAAACACAATTATTAAAAAAAAAATGTTTTCATTTTATTCTATTTAAAACTACTTTATTAGTGTTTTAAACTCATTAGCCATTGTTATGTATTATTATTATTAATATTATTTATATTATTCTTAATTTTAAACATGACAAAATGCGAAAAAAAAGTAATAATGTATCAACGAAAAAAAAAACACATGAACATCAATGCACTCCATTAAAAAAACATTATCAAACTGTTAAGTCTTTTATTTTATAATGTAAACTTTAAACCGTTTAACTTCTGAGAGATTACGTATAATAGGTATACAGAAGTAATTAAACTTTAAAATGTGGACAGTCATATGAGCCAAATCAACCACATTCACAAATCTATATAGAAATTATATTATACAAAACAAAAGGTAATAATATAACATAGTTATGATAAAATTATGCTAATCAGCAATATAACATATAATATTCAAATGGCTAACCTTATTGCTGGAACCTCTAAAATATCCCATTCGACGGATGGGTAAAATTCGGATAAATCAACACCGACATCTACAACCCGTGAACCGCTGACTTCATTTGCATGTCTTAAATCCACCTAAAAACGAATGTTTTGATAAGTCACCATTTGTTAATGATTTCACCAAAACATTTTTGGTCTTGAACACAATGTTTAATTACTAACGCATGCGAATGTTAAACATACAAGGTGATTTTTTTTAAGTTAAACATTTTTTTTTTTTTTTGAAATTTATTAACCTTTCTGGAAATAATTTGTTAATATAATTTAAAGGAATTACAAATCATCGTTTTTTAGAAAATTTTTAAATTTTTCATATATTTATTAATAAGATTGTTTAAGCTCTTTACTGAAATGACATCATACATTTTTATTTTTATATTAAAAAGCAGATTATTTTTATGATCATTTCAATATATTAAATTTGAATTTTAAACGAGTATTTATAATAAATTATAAACTACCCGTTTAAAATTTTATTTGTATGGTCATATGGCTACATGAAAATTTAGAAATATATAATATAATTTTCATCAAAATATGAAATTAAACCTAATATATTCTGTCATTCAAAATGCTAAACGCCATAAAAATTATATCGATGAAAACATTTATTTATTAACTCTATCTTGGAGTAATTTCAAGTTATGCAAATATACAAATATATCCAAAAAATATAAATATCTTTTAAGAAAATGAGTGTTTGACTTTAAAATAATAATTTTGTATTAATTTAAAAAAAACACTATCCTGTATTAAAATGTTAGGTAGTATATTAATATCTTTTGAAATATCAAGTGAGAATTTCCTTGTGCTGTTTTATTTATCCATAATAAACAATAATAATACTCTTAAAATATAAATATTTTGTTTACGATACAAATTAATACTGTACACCCACGTATTGGAAAACGTAATAATTGCAATAAATGCGGTACTATAAAATAAAGGTTGAAAAACGCACGCTCACGGGCGACGGTCGACCAATAATAATATAATATAATTGGGTCATATAGGTATGCGCTGCAGTAGATAATTAAAAAACGCACAATATTTTTTCGATTAAAACTTGATTGGAATTTCTTCTGCAGTGATACTCGGCAATCGTAGAAATTCATTTTATAACTGACAGCAGCTGACACGAAACTACTCACAAGAATTTAAAATCACGTTAAAATTGACATGACCGTTTATCTAGGTGATGGTAATTCATTATAATACCGTTGTAACTTGTAACTCAGAAATTAACATGGTAATTCAGCGTAACGAATTATTCGCCGACAAATAATGATCGAAGCTCATCGTGACCGTCGCGTATGCCTCGGCCGAGACTCGTCGAACGATATCAACGATATTAACGTTGTCAGGTATCGTACCAAAAAAGGACTGTGACATGCACGTGTAATAGTCAAATAAAATATTAATTTTGAAATAGATATTTCAGTCAGGCGCGGACAGTTCAAAACCGTTCTCACATCTTGACTATGTGACATAAGCTTCAAAGGTGCAAGAATAACATATAATTTGGGCCAAAATGTATAGGACATAAGCGCAAAATGTCAATCTAAT
This sequence comes from Aphis gossypii, assembly GCF_020184175.1. Classification (NCBI taxonomy): domain Eukaryota; kingdom Metazoa; phylum Arthropoda; class Insecta; order Hemiptera; family Aphididae; genus Aphis; species Aphis gossypii. Next base: position 20,966,757 of record NC_065532.1, on the reverse strand, counting down.
ATTATATACCTGTTATATTCAATACATGACATAAACGCAAAATATATATATAAAAAAAAAATAGTATTCTCACAAGTATTAATATTTTATGTAAGTCAATATATAATACGGTATACTTACAAATAAATGTGTATAAATATAATTTTTGATGGATCATAAAAATCTATATACTTTTGATCAATAAATAAAATGCACGCAATACCTTTATAACATTTGTTTTTGTAAAATTAATTTTCGAGCTTACACGAATGATGCTTACTAATAATATGTTATAATACAAAACTGCTCACACCTCATACATATATAGTAATCAACATATCAAATAATAAATTTGTCAATCAAGTTTATACGTTTGGGATTTTTGAACGATGTATAGTTCTAAGTTTAATACCTGTATTATCTGGAATCGCTTATGTCTTCCACCGATTATTTGTCCATGAGTACATTGATAATACGACTGACTATAAGTAAATATTACGTGTTAAAACCCCGAAAAGAAAAAGAAAACATTTCGAAAACGAATCTGAACAAATAACAGACGTTTAAAAACATCATCGTACCGAGTTCCAAAACGATAGTTACGAAAAACAAACTATCCCGAGCTCTCGTATTTTGTTTATTTATTTTAAGCCCTTCCTTTTCCGATTTATTTTTATTATTTTTCCTATGTGGTAACGATGTACCACTGTATTAAAAATGAATAAATACGGTAATAAATAATAATAATAAATAATATTATTATGTAATCGTATGGTATTTCATTTGATTTCCGTGGTTATATTATCATTATTGTTTTGTTTTGTTTTTTTTTTTTTTAATAGATTAGTCGTCTAGTAAAACATGATATCTCATGTTAAAAATGATAAAATATGCCACCGCCGCCGCCAAGTCATGTTATGTCGAGCGGTCGTGTTGGTCATCGTGTTGCAGCAGATCATCGCTGATACCAGAAGTGGAGACGTGCACGGCACCGCTCTGTACAAGCTCACAGACGTCGACCGGAAGACGTGGACGTACGCCGAGCGGATCGAACTACAGTGTCGAATGACGGTAGGGTCGCTGGTTCCCGGAGCGAACTTTAGTGACTATGATGGCGATATTTTTCTCCAATACTTCGATGAGATCAAGAATGAGGCCAAGAAAATCATATCGTCCGTGACCAGGAAGCGCGCGATGATAGCTGTGGTGGACGCTTTGGGGGGGTACCTGCACGCCGAGCTGCTGCCGCGCGCCAAAGAGCTGTACTACGAGGGACGGGCCAAGTATTCGACGGTTAAACGGTTACATAAACTCGAGAAAAACATCAAGTAATTTTTTTTCGTAGTCGTTTTAAGTCCATTTTTTGAACAATTTAAATATATATAAATATTGTTCAGCGATACTTGCAGCAGAAAGGCCACACATCATTTATACTGCAACAGTTGACAAAAAATATACGGAAAGATCTGTTAAAACATATTATCATGTGAAGAAGTAGATCGAAAACACTCTTGAAAGATTCAAAGATAATAAAATTGTCGAGAGCATCTCATATTGAGTTCTAGCCATGTTAAGCACATATATTTTATACTATTTAATAATCTTCTATAAATCAATTTTCTATATGATTATAAATTTTTGTCCAAATAGTTTACAAAAAACGTACATATGAGATGTCTTTTGAAATTTTGTCATTTTTCATTTTCATAATATCCGTTCTATCACTATAATTGCTCTAAACGCAGTTGTAGACGAACTACTTAAACGGGTTTATCAGGCACAGCGTCATAATTTATTTTGTAATAGGGCAAACCAGATTTTCAACTTTTTTAAGCCAAATTTTTATAATCTGTATGATATATACAACACATTATATTTATATATTGTTTTGGTTATTAATATGAATTTACTGAATGTATGACTTCTATTGATAAATATAGAATAGACAATTATTGTTTTTGAGACGAGACTGTAAAAATAACAAAATTTGTAAATTAACCTTCTAAGGATTATTGTTGAAATCAAAAAAAGGCATTTAGATGTTTAAATAAAAGTATAACAATATCTGTTGAATAGGTGGGGAAGTGAAGAAATTGCGATTATAGCACTTGAAGATAATCGCTTTCCCTCATCTACCCTGTTACACCTCCACGAGGTTCGTGTACCAACGATTGTCTGTGAGAATTGAAAAGTGTTCTTAATTATTATTTATTATTATTATCCGTAAAGTAACGAAAATAATGAAGCCCAAATAATTCGCATGACATTGATTTTGAAGAATTTATTTAAATATAATACAACAATTTCAACAGTTTGTTAATATTTATTCAATCCATTTTCTTATTAACTTTAAATTTATTTTATATTTTATGTCTTAAATCAGTTAAATCAAAATTGTTTTTTCTATTATATAAACATTTAGCAACAAACATAAACCGATCTAACATGATTTAAAGAACTATATTAATAACTTTTGTTGAAGAGATATACTTATGAAATATCCGACTTCGGCCTTGTCACGCAAGATTATTGCAGATTAAACGTGATCCGATTTGCTAATGACGTATATATTAAATTTTATAATCTGTTATGAAACCATATGTATGTAAGCTAAATTAATTTAAAATAAGTCAGTCAACATATACTTGTATAGAATAATAGTTAGTTGTTACTATGATTAATAATAGGTAAGCAGATTGTATTGCAAAAAAAAAACGCAAAGCACTAAATTAATACAAAATAGTGTCATCTTTTTGAATATTTCTAGTCGAATAAATTTAATTTTACAATACTAAGCAAATCACATAATGCTGTTTTTAAAACCAGACAGCGATAAATTAATATTTTCCCCACCATCAAATAATGTCGCAAATATATACTATATAGAAAAGATTTTTCATAACTATATCACGTTAATGCCATATTGTTATACCATACATTAGCCATTAGGTATGCCATTATTTTAGATAAATTTTCAAGCTCAGATATAAATCGTTATAGGTTTTAAAATTAAAAACGTGCATGTTTAGTTTTCTTTCAGTCTTCAGTCGAAGGTGTATACACCTCTATATTATAAAATAAAGTAAAAGAAACTTTCGTAATCTGGGTAGTTGCTGATGAGATGGTATCGACGTCTTTTTTATTAACTCGGCAACACGCGGCGACGACCTATGGCGTAGAAAACTTCTTGTTAATAGCAGTTTTAGTACATTTATATAATATTATACTTCAAGCGAGTGTTAAGAATATTGTTTTTATTCCCAGTTTGCTCTCGACCTTTAAAATAATAAAACATTATATGAGGTTGAACGCGTAAATAATACAAAAGTCGGTCAATAGCGACCAAGTAGTGAATATGTATAACGATTAACGAACCCGAACCTTCGATCGAACACTCAAATGAGGGTACTCGTATTTTCTATTTTTTTCCTCATAAAACGTTCCATACTATTTACTTTTGATCTCGTTCCGACTCAATACTAGGACCACGTATTTAATTCATACGATTAAAATCGTAACAAGCATGGTCTCAGGTCCTCTTAGAATAGATTATAGGTAATTTTTTAAATATCTTAAAACAAAAATGTAACGTCTATCAGACTATTCTTTCATATAGTTTGGTCTGTTAATGAATGCATAAATAGTAAAATTTAGAAATAATAATTAAACGTGTATATACAGAGATAAGACCGACGAATAGCATGTGATTTTCGAAATAAGTTGATCTACATTTGATAAAGTTTAGTGAATCATTTTTTTTAATGTTTTCTTTTGATTTATTGTTATTTTTAGTCGGCTTAAACTTTTTTAAACTTAGACCTATAGATTTTGAACACCAGATGAAAATTTTTTTAAAAATCTCAATAACTGTATTTTTGAAAAACTTTTTACACCTCTATTTTAAGTGTGAATAACATCAATATATTTAAATATTTCTCGGTTATACTCTTTTTGAGATGTTTTCTCAAATTTACCCTTTAATCATCTGATCTGCACATAGCCTTTCTTAAAATTTTAGGTTTAATATTAAATTGAGTGTTGTGTAGTGCTTATATACAACAGATATTATGTTAAATAGCTTAATGATATTATAATTTTGATATTAAATGTCGCTCGTTTGGCTGTCCGCGCAGGTACGTTTTGGGCACGGACGGCCGAGGTTGGGCGAGACCGACCGCGAGCGGCCGGAACCGGTCGGGCTCGGCGCCGCCGGTGCGGCGTGCGGGCCACCGGACGTCGACCGTCCGGCCCGTCGTCGACGACGAGTCGGCCGGACAGTGCGGCGGCGTGGACGCGGCCCGGTACGGTTTGCTGCGCAGGTGGACGAAGACGGCGGCGGACGGGGACGTGGACGGCTACACCGACGCCGCACCGTCTTTCGACAACGACACGCGACCGCATTCGCTGGTGGTGCCGTGTCCCGAGCGGCCGGTGCTGTACGGCATGCGGGACGCCGGTTGCCATCAGACGCTGTTCGACCACCTGGCGACGGCCGCGGCGGCCGACAAGGCCCCCCGCCGGGCCGCCCTGCGCCAGTGGCTGGACGGGGTGGTGTTGCCACTGGCCAAGACGGCCCCGGCCGCGGACCGATGGTATCCGGCCCTGTGGGGCGTCAATCTCGCGGCCAGGCGTCTGAACGAAGCGGACGGTGGCGGCCCGCGCGGCGGCGGCGGTCGCGACCACCGTCAGTTGGACTGCGACTGGACGACGGAGGACGGGCCCGGCCTCGAATTTTACGCGTCCATCGTGCTGTCGTCCACGGCCGTCTGTTGGACAGCGGCCCTTTACATCGCTGTCGTCGATAACTCTGTCGGCGTTCACAGTGACGACCCGTAAACATCGTATACGACCGTCGTTTTAACCTTTTCCGTATGTCATTTTCCTATTTCCTCGTACCGAGGTATTTATTATTATCGTTATTTTTCTTCTTCTTTTTTTTTTTTTTTTTTTTTTACTCGGTCAAACCGATTTTCCAAGACCGACATATTTTTTTTATTTATTATTGTACAATATATAACAGTTATTATCGTAATAATAACGAACAAGAGTATACAAATTATTATAAAACATGATGTTTTCCTCAGATCTTGTATTTTTTAACTTAATTTTATGATAACGACTACGACAAACGGCTTTCGGGTAAAATTAATATAGCCGGCTGGTTTTTATATTTTGTGACCGCTAAATTAAATTTAATCATACGTATAAACGGAAGAAAAGCGTATTTTCTGTAGACTGTTTTTAATGTAAATTAATGTCATAGAAATATGATTTGATTCGTTATAACATATCTCGTCAAATATTTATAGACACTGGAAATCCGGAACGAGTCTCGATTTTATATTGAACGTGTACTCGGAATAGTTTATCAAAGTGAAGCTTTTATTAAAAACAATAAAATAAATATAAAACTGCCATAAAAAAAAAAAAAAACCGTAAATTAATTTCGTGGCATAATATTAATAAGTTTTAAATTTTAAACATTGCAGAATAATAACAATTTTTTAATCAACAACTTCGAAGTATAATATTATGTTACCACCCGGCGCGCGGTAATAAGTAGGTATGTATAATAATTATGCAAATATGTATGTCTTTCGATATCGTGTAGTCGTAAAAATATTATACATGCTACTATCTTATAACAAAATTTGGTATTTTGTGGATGGGGAGCATTTGACACCGCTAATTTATTATTTCGATAATGTTTATGCTTCACCGCACACACTTGGACGGACTTCATTGCGGACGCGCCAATATATCAATAAATCGCTTTTTAACTGCCCCGGTTTACGTATACCCTTTTAAAAATACTTATTGTATTTTATTATTATCAAGACGAGTTCGATATTATACTACCCGACGTATCGACGCCGCACTGCCGCTGTCGGTTAGATTTATTATTTTATTACGAGTGCAATGCCACAAAATTCCACCGGGACAGAAGACACGTGCTGCTCTTGTATCATGAGTATACATATATATACAGATGTACGTTTTAAGTTTTAATATTCAAAGGGGCGTTGGCGGCCACTGCCGCCAAAGGGAGAGAAAAAAAACGTTTTAGACAAGATCAATGAGCGAATGAATACGTTTGCAATGAAGGCCGACGTTTAAGTTGACAAGGGGAGAATGACCCGGTTCTCATGAATATTGATGACGGCAGGTCCGAGAGACACCGAGACAATATATTTAAAAAGAAAAAGTAGAAAATACATCCAGCAGAGGAAAATACAGAAAAAAAAACGAGACCAACAAAATGCCGCGGGCTTTTGAAAAATAAAAAAAAAGCTTTACAAAGTTCCTAGAAAAATAAAATATATGATAAAATTCGCTAGTCATCGTGAGCCTCATAAACAATATAGCTATTATAAGTTATAACACAATAGCAGTTTTGTATTAGTAAATGTATTGTCATTGTATAGATAAAATGTTATTATTACATAGAGTATTATTAAATCAGTGATACCGATTAAAGTATGACGCTTAATTTTTAAAACGTTCTGATTTTATTTTTAAAATTTAATTTTTTGAATTGATGTAATTTGAAATACTTGTGTTATTTTTAAAACGAATTATAAACTAATCAAAACCGATCGTTGCAAGTTAATATAATACAACAATTTAGAATTTAGATTGTATATTGGAAATAACTAAAAGGGTAGTTATAATTGATTGATTATTAATTGAATTAAAAGTTAGTTAAGCTATATTAATTTATTAGTATATTTCAGTTTATAGTAATTATTGTCTAAGTATTAATTAATAAGAATATGGCAAAACAAATTTATAAAAATTTACATATTTGTATTTCATATATTGGCCATAAGCGAGTGACCTGGTAAGACGTCAGAATAATATTTCTGGTACTAACATAAAACTTAATAAGTTGGAGACCATTCGTTCAAATTTGTATTTAGATACATAAAAATGTTCAAAAAATAAATCTACTGAATACTTTAAAGTAAAAAAGTTCATTGTTATATAAAAACAGAATTTTGTATCACCACAGGACACTAAAAAAAATGTCAGTTCTCAAGTATTCAAAATATAGTCTTTAAGTACAATTGAAAGTCTCAAAAACTGGATTTTGAATGACTACATCACTTGAAAAAAATAGGTTATATAATTTATAGCATAATCAGTAAATTATTCTGTATTTTCATCTACGATTTACACTAATTTCAACTAACTTATTACAAAACGAGTACAAGTTGATTACAGTAATGTAGCTTAAATGCCTGTCTATAACGCCGCTTGATCCTAATCTATATTATAGATTTATTTTATTATGTATTAAAAATATACAAATTAATATTATATGTTGAGATAACCATGACGATTCCTGCAACAGTACAACGCGTAATTATAATCAATTACATGTGATAAGCTTAAAAATATTAACCATTAATTTATATTTGTATAAATTGTCACTGCTGGTTTGTCATTTTTAAACATAACAAATAGCCTGAGATCAACTAAATAATAAGCTAATTAGGTTAATATTTTAATTTCACTTAAGTACAAACGAGATAAAATTTGCTATTCAAAAACGTAGTATTTTAATTATAAGTACTTACATAATATATAATATAGTACTATAATATATCTTATTATACAATAAAATACTTAAGCGTTAAGCTATATTTTAAAATAGTTTAGGATGATTGCAGGACATAAAACAAATCTGCAGTAGATGCAGTTTGTGTCTACATTGTTTTTTTTTTCATTTTAATACAACTCATTGTTTTTATGTATATTAATATCCGTGCTTTTATTTTTCAATTCTACTTCGCTGGTCGTGTTTTTTTGTTTTAGCGATGTAGATACAATGTAAATTATATCATTGTAAACTTTTTTTTATTATTACGCACTTAGACACTTTTATTCTTCGAATAATGATACATTTTTATAATGTTATTTGCTCCAGAAAAAAATATGAATTTATAATATTTATTTTATTTAGGAATATAAAACAATATATTAATATCAACGAGTACATCAATCTATACATTCTTATACCCATGATAAATTATACCAAAAACTTTTTAAAACAAATATTAAACTTTTAATTTTTTTCATTTTACTATCATAACTTACGAAAAAATTTTATAATTTAAGGCATTTGAACGTAGTGATTTGCCGACTTTGTCTAAACACACACATGCATGCGCACGAGAAAAAATACTAATTAATTAGTATTAGTAAACATAAAAATTATAAATCATAACTTTTTGGGAATTATATATTAGTTAATGTAAGTACATGTTACAATTTCAATATTTAATACTAACAATTTTTATAAAAATAAAAACACATTATGTTTTGTTACGATTACAAGACGTCTTCTATATAATAAATCGTTACTGATGAATGAAGGTTTATCATGTGTATAGTTATATAATATATATATTATGATTTATGAAATGTAACTCCAGATGAAAACCGATTAAATACGACTTACAAAAAAAACATTCAGGATTGTATTTTTTAAGTTTTCCTCAAACGTTTCAAAACTTATTGTAAATATATATATATAAGAAAAAATGACCTTTTTGCGGTCACTTGCAAATTGATACAAGAGCTATTTGAAACTTTAGAAACACTTTTACTATCCCAAAAAATATTACTTGGAAAAATCATGCAAATTGGAATGAATAGCTTCTTTGCTTCCAAAAAAAGTCGTGCTAAAAATTAAATTCTTAAATTGTTCTAAAACTAAGACCTCAATTGAATCGAAAATATAAAATCTTTTTTCTTAATAAAAAAAAGATGTTTCTTAAATTTGATGTCTATTAAATAAATGAAACAATTTAATCTATCTATATTACCTAATACATTCCATGAAAATACTCCTATATGAAAAAAACTTTATAGCCTAAACTATATTTAGTTTATTACTGGTTTTACGATAGAACCAAATGGTGAAAACATATTCTACTTTATTATGATAAACATTTTTCCATGTTATTCTGATCAAATGTCACATTTTCGTCATCCATTTAAATTTTGAACATTTGGAAAAACAATCATTTTAAATTTATGATATATAAATATAATTATAATATATTAAATATCATACTACTTGCCGTTACTCATCAATCATATAATAATACAATATAACGTAGATATTGAATTACTTAAAAGATTATGTTAATAAAAGTTTAGGCAATATTTTTTTGATTGTGCATATAGTATGTAAAAAAAATACAGTTTTTCTTCACTAATTAACATCTATTGATCAATGATAAGTTATTTCCCTATTTAGAATTTAACGAATCTTTTATATATTTATAACTCATATAATCGTTTAATCATTTAATCGTATATTTTTCAACATAATGTAATCCGTTCTAAAGTGGGAAACTACTAAATATATGATATTATATACTGCTATACTGCGGTAATAGCGATGACACCTCAATATTGGTACTACGTGTACTCTGATAATAATCCTTTTTGGAGGGAATCCAAAGAAACAAAGATAAAAATAGGAAATACTATGAAAGAATGAAAGAGAACGAATGAGGAAGTGTTCAATTTTGTTCATTTTCAGCCACTTCAAACGTATCGGATGTATAGAAACTCACTACGTGCGTGTATACCTTGGTTCGAAGTAGGATTCAAAAGGATATCCTGTAGAAGGTGCTGTGGGGTAAATGAATAGTGCTGCGGGGTGAAACAAGACGAAAGGACAAACGAGGGAGAACGGCCCTTTTATCGAACCGTTCGTTTTCTCCCTTTATTGCAAGGGCTGTGTTGAAATTTATAACCAAAATTATGGCAGCCTTTATATAACAGCTAATACAAAGTATTCACATAACCCTAGCCAAACTGCATACTATGTACGCTGTACCGTAGGTCCCTACTCCCTAACCTATGGGAAATTATCCCAACCGCAGGTAATAATTTGTATAAGTATACAATCCTTTTAATATTAGGTCATTGTATTGGTCGATAATTTGATCATACATAATTGAATTACTAATAATCAGGTATAAAGTAATTAAGTGTATCATAATAAACCATATATCGATACCATATATGTACATAATATTTAATGACTACATTGAGTAATAATTGAATTGCGTAGATCAGATGTTTTTAGTCATTTCGTTAACGTAATGATTTAATTTTATATTTTAACATGTCAATTTATTGTCAATATCTATCTTTTAACTTTGTATACATTGCTCCATTAAAAAATATACAGTATAGATAAGAGTTGTTAAAACAAGTACCTTTTTTATTACTAGAAATTATAATAATAGATTTTGTTCAATATTAATTTTCAAGCTCGGCTGTAACGGTAATCATAAACTTGTAAAATTATTTGATGATAATGAGTAATTAAATAACATAGTGATGTTGTAAGATAATTAAACATACTACAGAAATTTAGCATAGTAAAGGCGTAAAAAAGAGGATATTGAGAGTCAATCGCCTCTGAGTACCTCTTTTTTGTTTGTGCGCCTTCAAGTAATTTTTAAGGACGATAGGTATTATGGACTGGTGTGAGGTTAAAATTATAAATTCCGGTAATTTTTTATTTAACTTATCACGTCAATGAAGATAAACGAAAAGCGAGATTTTACAATAACGACGAGAGATAATATGAAATGTAATAATTACCTAGAAAATGCTATAAAATTTAAAAAAAATTATGTCAAAGAACGTTTTATAATATTATTAATAATAAACGTTTTTATATCAACTAGAAAATTAAACTTTTATCGCATAAAATGATATCAGGAATTTACTCGGTACTTCACAATATGAATTATAAAAAAGTATGCATTCCTACATAGTAACAAATTAAAAAAAATAAAATAGCAATTTTCCATTGATTATGTCGAAGCTTTTTTTTTCAATTCAACATAATAATGATTTTTTGTTTTTTAATAACAATTAATAAATGGTATCAAAAATAATTGAAAATTTAAGTAGGTAAGTAATTTTTAAATATAAAATTCTTTACATAATTAATGCTAAATTTGATTAAGGTAAGTAAAATATAAAAATAAAATGTAATTAAATAAAGACTGTTGTCATTATCACTTCTAAAGTGTGTAAGACAAGTGTATTATTGTATTTAAACACTGGTTATAGTATACACTAAAATAGAAGATTAGGCTAACACAATCGATTTGTACGTCAGATGCACACCAAGTTTGAAAATTATCGGCTTACTATAAAGGAAAACCCATCTAGAATTTAATTCGTATTGTAGCTTTTGTTTGAAAACGTTAAAACAATCCCTTTTGACTTATTGAACTTGTTAGTATAATACTAAGTTTTCTTTGGTCAAATATCTAAGTGACTAAACAACACGAGCAGGAAAATGAAAAGAAAAGTAATAAAACTAAGTGCTTTTTCTTCGTTTCGAAATGGACGAATAATATTTAGGCACCTTTCAATTTTTCCACACAAAAGTTCTATGAGAAATGTATGTACATTACACGGGGTAGCATTGTAGCAATAATAAGAGGGAGTTAATCTGGTATATATAACTGAATGAGAATTAAAACATTTTTCATACTCAATAGTTTTTTGGTTTGATTTTAAAATATTTAGTGTTTTTCTTTTTTTAGTTCACTGAACATAATATAATTAAAATAAAACAAATTACATTTACTAATGGCATATATACAACATTGATGATTACTATAGAGGTTGGGTCAGAAAATATTTTGTTTAAAATTCTAAATGTATATCAAGTTTCTGAAATAAAGCCGTTATTATTATAGTAGTTTTAAGTGTCTTATATTATTATAAAATGATATAAACGCTTTAAATACATAACAACATCTTATAATGATGTAATAGTATCGCATTCTAACTTTTTTTACTGCTTATTATGCATTTTTAATATTGTATTACTTTTAAACAGTTTGATTTCTATAAATTTAATATGTAATTATAGTTTACAAATATTTTATATAATATATTGTTATAATAATTAATAATACTTTTGAAAATATCAAATTATTATGCAGTTAAATAATTTATATTGTACATTATTTTTCAAACAAATAAAATACCTGTAATAAAATATCAGTATTTAATTTTCGGTAGTAAATTTTAACAACATAGAACTAATTTCAAACTACGTGTTGTGAATTAGTTGTTCAAAACATGCCATTAACAGATTGTTGTCAACTTTAACTGACGTCCGAGTTATGTAACAAGGAGATTAATCTATCTATAATAATATGTTTAATGCTACTTTTAGAAAAATGTTTGTTAAAACATTGTTTGCTGAATATATTCGGATAGAGTCTCCTTGATTATTCTATTTATATCTAACTTTCCCAGAGTTTAATTAGCTAAGTATTCAATATTTACTACGTGTGTAATATGTATCAAATTTGCGGAATCGTGTTGATTTTAATAGCCACTGATATACATACACGACTCGACAAACTCCACATGTATACGATTCCGCATAATTTGAAATGCAACTTTACCATTCCGAAAAGAAAATATATATTATGTTACGGACCGAACCACACGAGTGATTTTGACGCGAGGTAAGCATACGACGGTGACACCCGGTAACTCACGCATTAAAATGACTCGCAGTACTCGGGCGATTCACGGGCGTTTTCATCGCGCGTCATAATCGCTCTAGTGTATGGCCCTTACAACAATACATATTTTTTTATTTTTTTTTATATATTTTATGTACCTATAACGAAATAACGATATAACGGAATAAAACTGTCGTTATTATATTTTTATACGTTTTATAATAATAAAATATGTCTTAAATTGTATAATTAAAAGCTGATCATTTTTTTGTGAATTAAACGACTAATAATAATTTATAATAACAAGAGTAATTATTAATAGTATGGCAACATTGCATTTAAAATTATGCGGAGTCGTGTTATAGATTATAAGATAATCGTCGTATACACTATAATAACTGTGAATAATATCAGAAGAAGGACATCCAGTGGTTGAACCCTGCTTCTTATTAAAAATTCAAAATAATATATTAATGTGTACACTAATCAATTATGTGATACTGTGGTCTATAAGTAACTATAATGGTGAATAATAATAAAAAGCGAAACTGAAATGCCGTTACCCTTAGGCAATAAGTAATTTAATTAATTATTTATAAATTTTAATTTAATAAATAGCGATTAAGTAATTACATTTTAATCTGCAAAGAGGATTAACACTACTTGTCTGGGATAGAAAAGGTATAAAAATATTTCAAATTTTTTTCAAGGGTTAATCAAATTATTATTTGAAGCGTAGGTATACCGTTTTCCAAATGAATATTTATATACTTTCGTTTTAACTTTTAATGCATATGATATAATACGCTTAAACGTTACGCTAATATTAACTTTATGTAATGCACTCATTTATATCTATGTAGAAGTGCGTATTGACTAGATTATTGAATATATAGTGCCATCAGTAAAGTGAAAATAGTTAGTAGTCAAAAGGACGAATGACTAAATGAGTATAATACGAATTATCCTAAATTTCAAAAGGGTAAACCAAAGTAACGGTACAAATTATTGATGTTCAATAAAGTCAAATGTTATCTGGCTGACTATTATACAAAATGTGCAAAATTAAAACAATTTTAATAGTATATTATATAAATTGTACGTATATGGCTATATTTAAATAACCAATCTTAATTGACATTAATAAATTATTAATTATTGATAAATGAAATAAAGCTAAAGATAAAAAATTTTGACTTTTTTCTTGTTTTATTGTGTAAGTACAACTCGTATTTACATTACACAGTATAATATTCGTATACAATTTATAGCATTTACTATTTTTACTCTTTATGTAGGTCTCTATATAAAAATCTGTGGGTCACAAAACGTAAAAAGGGAATTACAGTTTTATTAGATATTTATACTGTTCGTAGTATTCAATCTTTGTTTATAAATGATTAAAAAAATTTATAATGTTTACTTTATTTAGATGAATTATTCAAGGTCACGACAATCATTTAATTTTTGAAGAAACGATTAAACAATAAATTGTACAGAAAATTTAAAAATATGTACAAAACATTTTAATTATTCGGAATAATCATATTATATTTATTATGTTCAGTATTCATTTTTAATATACGTATAGGTATATTAATAGGTACACGCACTCGCGAATTTCGTTCGAATTATGTTTTATTGATTTAAAGACTACTGATTAAACGTTACAAACACGTTAAGACGATATTGAACAAGAACTTTATGATCAAAACATCTGCGATATGTAAGTAGGTAATTAACGAACTTTCCGGGTACCTCTTTACCGTCTTAACATTCTCAACACCGGTATTTTGTAGGGCTAAAGTTTAGGCAATAAAGTTTCCCGGAAATTGTGTAAGACCGCATCATGCATCTACCCTTCATTGAAGTAGATTGACGGCTATAAAAATAACAACATAATATTGTAAGGTGAAAACACCCATTTATTATTATTATTATTATTATTATATTATTACACATTTATTTGTCCGTGACCATCTTACGATTTTATCATATGACTAAATTGTATACCTAAATCAAAAAAATTCTAAATAAAATGGCACTTTTAAATTATATAGCCTGCATAAAGTATTACACCATTCACAATTTTAATAATTCCATCGCTAACCTAATGGTTATTTTCAACTTGATAGATAAACGATGTATAATAACTTTCATGGATAAATTATGTGTAATTTTAAGAGACTAAATAAAATTAAATATTAGTTATAATTTATATCATATAATATTGAAATATCGTACGCAAGTAAAACTCATTATTAACTCTTTTACAATCATAAGGGGAGGCGTACACAGCTGATTGACTGTTTATAGTGTTTCTTATTTCAAATTTTGTTTGCAGTAGTTTAAAAATAAAATAACCATACTATTTATTACCTGGAAACCATCGTATGTCCACGAGCCAAATTTCATCACACACGTCTGTTCATCAAATGGGAAAAATTCTACATCTATTTCACAGGAAGACTTGTAAATAGCAGGAGGTTTCCACTCGACCCGACCACTATAGTGAAGCATAGCCTTAGTGGCCAGTGTTACTTCAAAATTGCCGTCAGCACTTTGAACAAATATAATACGTAGAGTTCATCATAAACATAATTATAAACTTTAACGTTGTTGCAAAAACAATTACTTGTTATAGAGTACAATATCTGGCCTCCAGACGTGTTCAGATGGTACGTGTAACCCTTCGACACCACCGTATTCATCGGGATTCCACGTCAATTTATAGTCATACCAATACTTGAAAAATAAAACAAACATTAAGTTATATCATATAGTTAATATATATTATAAAGTATGTCGAGTGTAATGTCTATAGATTTAATGAAAAAAATTATCTTTGATATATTAAAAAAAAGTGAGTAACATTTGTACAAGATCTAGTAATTGAACATCAGTGATCATTGCAGGGCTCTGTATACGAGTATACTATTTAAGACTAATATTTTAATTTATATATGATGTACCTAAATATTATATTGAAAATACGATATAATACAATACGAGATTTATCTCGTCATATCATTACTCATTATAAAATAATGATATTTGCAAACTTTTTCGAAATAAATATTAATATAGCAGTAAATTTTAAAATTAGTAAATTTAAATTCACGTCAAATTTATTGGTTTAAGATGCGTCTGATACGAGAATTATGTGGTCCTTGAGAATGAGTGTTTTAAATATAAAAGCGATAATAAATTATTACACTTTTAAAATGGTTTTGGGCAAAGTGTGTTTTAATATAGAGTTCATAAAACAATTTTAAAATGTTAAGTGCTTATAAAAATTAACTTACAGTTAGATTTTCTGAATACATTGAATACACCTAATAATAACTGTATTAATATGATACCACAAAACATTTTGTTTTCAAATATAGTCAAGTCATAATATTATCAAAAACTTTTAGTTCTAAAATTGCATAGTAATTCAAATATATATATATATATATATTATATATAAAAAAATTCTGATAACTGTTTTTGAAAAAAATATATTCAAGATTTAAAATAATGATATAATTTAAAGATTTTGATTTATTATAATTATTTATTTTTTTTTTATTATTTGCTTAGTATTATGAAAAATCAGTTAGTTTATCCTCACCTGTTCCACCCATAAGTTCGTCGTCATAATTTGATTTTTTAGATTCTGTAACAAAAAAGTAAGTATATTAAGTTAACATTTTAAGAGTGCTAAATTGTTTGTGTTTCAGAAGCATTTCAATATTAAATGTAGACTAAACACAAGTATTGAACAATTTGAACGAAACTTAAATTATAACTACTCGTATGTAAAAATTAATAATTATAATAAAATAATAAATAATTTTTATTATTTTATAGGTATTTTTTTTTTTTTTTAATTTTTAAAAGAAAAATTTACAATTTATATCATATTATAGACATAATGAGTGCCAAGAGAAAAAAAGAGCATGAAATACATAATTTGAGGAAAGAAGCCACCCAATGTTGACATTTTCAATTTTGGTTTAGTTTTTAATTTTTTTTTTTAATTTTATTATTAATGCAATAGATCTCTGCACCAATTACGTTTAAGTAGTCTTGAAGAGTTACCTGGAATCGTGAGGGATGATAAATTTTTAATGAGAGGATTTGAATGAGTAGATAGACGGTGATGACATTTTCTATAGAAACGTTTGGCTTCGTCATGAATAGATTTTAGGTTACAATCTATGTATAGAGTATGGTTTGAAATATATGGAGGGGCATTTACTATTTTTCTTAATGTAATATTTTGAAAAGCTTGAATCTTATTTTGATTGAACTTTTTAGCATTTCACCATAGCTGGAGTCCGTATGTCCAGATGGGTTTTAATAAGGAATTATACATGAGGAGTTTAATATTGAAGGGGTGAACCTTGGTACCAATTAAATGTTTCAGCATACGTAGCCTAATGTTTAGGGATAATCTTTTTTCACGTATGTGTTGAGCCCAAGTTAACCTCTGATCAAGCGTTAGACCAAGGTATTTTACTGTGGGTAATGAAGGGATAGGGATGCCGTAAGCAAAACATTTGGACAAGGAGCTTGCCTAAGTGTGAAAGTAGTATGTACTAATTTATTTTGGTTTACTTTAAATTTCCATTTGGTGTACCAGTTTTCCATCAGCCCGAGATGAGTTTGCAAATGCAAAGAGGCCAAAAAAGGGTCTTCATTAATCGAGATAATCGCTATTTATCATCAGCATAGTCTGCAACTGAGGTGTTTGATGATGTGGGTTGATCAGAGACGAAGATATTGAAGAGTATTATTTTATAGGTATTTAAAAAAAAATCATTATCAAAAATGTAGGAGGTAACAATGTATCTATTTATAGTATTTTAATATTTACCATAACTATATTATTTGTTCTATACACGAATATTTCTTAAAACATTTATAACGTTGGTCATTATTAGAATTTTTTTTTCGACAGTTTTATAAAATTAAAAAACACTCCCTAAAAATAAACTCGCAATATAATTTAAAATAATCTATTTTAGTTAAAAAAAAATAGCTGCACTATCTATTGTTAAAATTTTTTTGCATTAATTTATTATTAAACATAATACACACACTGGCTTCAGATAAAATATTTCAAAAACAAAAATATACATAAAACGATGATTTAATATTTAGGTAATCCTATTATTACCTAACGATAATATCCTGACAAACGATAATAACATAAAGCATTAAGATTCGAACATTAGTAATATTTATATCGTAGTCTAATATAATTTAATTTTTCCATTATTAAGGGGCACTTTTCAGAAATTTCTTTGTCCGTATATTATATGTAAGTACTTAGCGTGTTGTTATAATGTGTATATAATGTTTGTAAATATATAAATAAAAATATCGATTACTTGGCCCATTGTCGACTTATCTCCGTAATGGCAAACAGAATGTAGTTTCCTTTCAACGGGTTAAAGAAAAAATCGAAAATACACCGAAGTCTTTTTTCATTTTTTAACAGGAACTACTTACATAATGTAATCACGATGAAAAAAATATAAGATCCATGATATAATTCTTCTAGAATGAAACTTGAGGAGCGACTTGAATTGTATTTAAGAGCTATTACTACGAGCTTGTTACCATAAATAGTCACATTTAACCATCCATGCTGGTGTATGTCAGTCACGTCAGATAACGTTTCTTATAATATAATAATATTCAGTTCAAAATACATATAATATAATATTATGCATAACATTTTTAAAACAAAATATTTAATTTTACACTATAGTAACTTGTAATTTTTAATAGCTTATTCCATTAAATTATAAAAATAATATGAATGGAAAACAATAGCTTAACACGATTAGCCTGGTTCAACATTCAAGCACTCGTCTCGATCCATGCAACTCAGATCATGATACATGATAATGATGTCGTATTATGATATTGAAATTGTATGTGGTTCAATGTTTAAATCAAAATCATAATTTGAAAAACTCTGCTAGTATAGTCAGTTCAGTCGATGTATGTAATTTTTTTTTACGTTAAAAAAACTTTTGAGAAAACTCAAATTAATCTCTTAAAAATACAGGTTAAATAAGGTTTTTGACCTTTATAACACATGCTATGACTTTCTTTCCGCAAAAAAATTATTCACCGAAAAAAATACAAAAAAAAAAAATATCGAAACCTTCAATATTCCTTGTTCTATATATTAGTTAATTATATTAGTATATTTAGTTAATCAGAATCAAATTATAAACGAATATAACGTCAAATGTCTATAATAGTCATATCGTGACATAACGCCACATAACTAATGTCAATTTTGAATTAGATTAAAATTGTTATTTCTTTGCGTTTAGATGTTGAAAATTAATTAAAAATGACCAATGTATGCACAAAAGTAAAAATTATATATTTATATTATTACAGTGTTTTATACTTATCGTTAATTATAAATACTCTGATCAATAACATATTACAATTTATACAATTAAAACAAAAATATTTATTTCGATATAATTTTATTTTATTTTTTATTTTTTAATTCGACTGTGAGTTATACTAAACTATTTTTTTACAGCTAAATATATTAAACACCTAGGGAATGTTCAGGAAATTTGATACCTCTAGATCGTAAATTGAATATTTGTAATAATGATTATTAGCGAAATTGAATATAACCATGAATATTACTATAATTTATTAAATACATCTTAGTAGCACAAATTTATCCTTGAATAATTCAAATCAGACTTTGAATATTTCCAATCATTTATCAAAGAACATTTATTATTGAGATACTGGTGATCTTAAATAATTTCTAAAATAAATACATCAAAATTGTGCAGAAGTATGTAACAATTATTAATACCTACATTAAAAATAGATCCATTTTTACAATATAAATATATAATATTATAACAGTTTAACCCAATAATAAAAATTCTGTCCACTAAACAGGGGTTAAACTATTCACACTAAAATATTGAGACACGAATATATCTCATTTCTAAATAATAAAATCTTGAGTAATAATTAATAATATTATATTTGTGGACTATTTTATTTATTTATTTATTTTTTTTATTTTTTTGACTTAAGAAGAAACTTTTTTCTAGCTGTTAGAAATGTTCATGCAACCTTTACCTTTTTGTTATTATCTTAGATTCCATAGTAAAATATCGTAACTAGAAATTTCAGTTATCTCTAGTAAGTTCTAGACCTCGTTAACGAATAGTTAATAAATAGGTTATTAATTCGATTATTGATCAAGACGTTTCATATATTAATGAGAATTAAAATTGTTTATGAAATTCCATTTTGTATGTTTAAAATTGAAACGTTTATTATATTTTACTTTTTTAACAATATTTATTTTAAATAATTTAAATGAACATATTTTTAAACTTCGAGTAAAGCAAGTAAAGTTTTTTTTAAATGTTTCCCAATTATTAATATCGTTAAAAAGTAATTAATTATTTTTTGTTTATATTTTCATCAGATATGAGAGCATAATAGTTTTATATTGTTGATAGTTTTGTTTTTGTTTATAAACATTTAAACAGCTGTATAAGTACCATCGAATTTCTCTGAAACTTTGTCGAACATGATGCGATGGCCTTTGATAATTTATATAAAAATATTTTCTAATACTCTGTAAACGTAATTAAGCTAAGTCTAAAATACATGATTAAAAAATACAATTTTTCTTTACATAAATTAATTTGGTCTCTCGGTGTCATATATAGTATACGAGTATTTAATAGTTGTATAAAAGAATGTGAAGAGTTATTATTTTTTAATCATAACAAAATTGTTTATGTACACTGTAAATTTCTCCTTTTTTACAATGTACTAGTGTAATTTTTCAACTTTAATAATTACAAAAATTACTATAAAAAAAACTACCCTTTATCCAATTATGTACTAGCTAGAGTTACGATTTTTAATCTATTGGTGTAAGTTTTTAAAACTTTTAGAGTACTCCTTTTTATATGTTGATAAATATAAACAAAATTATATCAGATAGTATACTAACTATAGGTACTAACTAAAGAAACAAACTTTTAATATAGATAATATAAACTAACTAAAAATACATTTTATATTTAACCAATATACCTATTTATATTTTTTATTTATTTCTTACCCCATCATAACGTAAAAAATTATTATCTTATTCTCCATTCCTAATAAATTGTCTACTCTATAAAATATTCCTTTAGCATTTATAGCGTATCGTTATGATTATTAAGTATTAACTCCTGTTAACTGTTTCAACCTTTATTCATATTTGTATAACATCTAGCTATAGTATTTCTCTTGTATTTTCCAATTTTTCATCTTTAAAGGCTTACTGTGTACTTAGGTATGTAATTATTTGTAAATTATCATCGTAGTATAAATTATTATTCCATTTTTTTTTAAGCTCTTTAAAAGACGTAATACTTATACCTTAACTATAAAAATTGCGCATTTTATAAATTTGAAACTAAAAAATAATTTACAAATGTTCGTGATATTGATGAATTTTGTTAGAATATATATAACTTAAAATGCTTATAAAAATAAATTAAGCTTATGTAATTTAAAATTTTTTATATATATATATAAGAAAAATTGATGTAGAATATTGTATTAAAATTTTCAAGCATTATTACTCAGGAAATAATTCGTTATCAACAATCATAAAAAGGTAGAAAATATAAAAATGAAAAATGTCTTTGAATAACTCGAAAGACTTGGAATATTTTGAAAATATTATTCATATATGTATATTGTATATAAATTGATCATATAAACATATAGAGTAAAATTTTTAAGCAAAAAAAAAAAAAAAATCAATTTGATCGATTTGATCGAAAACTAGATTTAGGTACGTGGGAATTTTCGTTTTTCCTTAACTATTTGTTTGTTTTTTGCAATATTTAATAAAAATACTAGTAATTTTTAATTTTAACTTTTTTAAAATAGATTAGATCCAATTTTTATCCAAAACTACTATCAAAATTATAAATCGATTCATTTTTTTGAATACTTATGTACTGTTGAGTATACAAACACGAAAAATAAAATAGTAAAACCAATATATTCAACTATACTCGTTTATGGATGAAGTAGTTAATTAATTTAATTATTCTAGATTTAAATTACAGGAATATTGTAATAATCCAATTAAATGCTGTAAAAAATTAAAAAAATAGTTATATTTTATGACTTTGTGAGTATAATAATTAATGGGGTAGTAAAAATATAAAATTATAAATGAGAAAATAATTATTAACTTTAAATTAATATAACAATGATTTTTATTGTAACTTACAATGTCGATGAGCTGTGATAGTTTGAGCTTAATCCGTACTGGTAGCGGATCAGTGTTGTTGAGCACAGGCCTTACTAGTTTATTGTAATTTGATAAAAGGTCGTCGTATAGTCTTTTTGCATCCGGGTTCATAGAACATCCTAAGACAATAATAAATTTATGTTTAAAACTAATCAACTAAAATTGTATACAATTTATTGGATCACCACTGATTTTAATAAATAGGTATATTTAAATGTTTTACAAATGATTTATACTCATTAATACGACAAAAAATTAAAAAAATGTTATTATATTTAACATTAAAATGTGTATAAATACTAATACAAACAATATCAATGTAGTTGATACTTCCTATTAAATAATTATTTCTTTTATTAAATGGAAATGTTTTTTGTACCTACACAAACTCAAAGTCATTTTAATGATATAATTTAGAATGGGTCAACTTTATTTATTCCACCGACCAATTTATACATTAAAATAAATATGATGAGTAGTAAAAAAAAATTATTCGAGAACACATCCGATCACTCCAGATCATTATTTTTCTTATTAGTACAATAATACTACCGGTATAGTATACTTGTGTAGTGTAAAATTTTTATTGTACATTATTGATTTGATTTGGCGCTACCGGACACATTCATATTATGACAATTTTAAACCATATAATTGTAATTGTCATAAAGCTTCAAATATTTAGCCGGACCAGAAAAAAAAATTATGCTTCAGTAGTTAGACCTCACTATTTTAGGTATTCAAAATGATTCACATAAATAATTACGATAGAAGATACTCTCAAATACTATTTTTTTAAGAAAGTTTTGAAATAATTTAGTAAAGTTAGGTTAGGTATTATTAGAAATATCCTATCTAGTGTTTATTATACTTGATCCATTTTTATAAAATATAAATATTGATAAATTAATATAAATCACTATAGCTCTTAAATCTATTTCAAACCGATATTATTATTATAAAGTGGCCCTTTAATTTATAGTATGCTATAAGTTAAATAATTAAAAAACGTCACGTTAACATTTTTATTATGATACGTCATATATTGTTCAAAAAAATTATGCAGTAAATTATTTACTGTTTAAAAAAGGAGGCTGCCACTTGAAAACAAAAATTTGTTTTTTAGAAGTTAAGATATTTTTTAAGTAGTACAAAATAATTCCAAAATTTGGAAGTAAGGTCTTTAAGTGAAGATACTTGAAAGCAATATATATGTATAAATATATAATACTTGAAGAAAAATGCGTTAAAAATTATTGGTGAATCATCCCGTATATACAGAGCAAGTGAATGAGTACTTACTAGTTACACGTAACACTATTTATTTATTGTATTTTTGGTTTCAATTACACAGTATACTTACTGCAATCACCTGCAGTAACGTATACTTCCGTGTCACCTGATATAGCCGGTGGGTGTCATATCGTTGGCCAGTAAATAAATTACTACACCACGAGTATTGGAATAATGAGTCAGATATCTATAGCAACTTAACATCTCGGTTCTTCAAAATTCCATTAGTCGTAAAATGATTGAACGAAATGGCTCGATAAAATCCCCTATGTTCGGTCTGCGCTCCCAAATTGGGAACCGCCCACCCGATAGCGTGTTTATCTGGCCGAGAAAATTGTTTTTGGGATTTTCGTAGGTATATTATACTGCTGAAGCAGTAGATTGAGACTTCGAAAAATATATTATGCCTCTTCCTTTATATAAGACAGTCTAAATTATTTTTCAAACCTCTCGGCTAAAAAACTGAACAAAAGGTTCTTGTCATGAGCTTTCTATTATACGCCAACTTCACATGATATACCTACACTACACATAATAATAGAAATCGTTACATATACTTTTTGAAATTATTAAATAGAATATTATGTTTTTATCATTATTGTTATAATTAATTAATTCATACTTACAAAGTAAATCGCCTAGACATAATTATGTATTGCAATTAAATGATAAAATAATTTAATCTGTAAGAAATAAAGTATTTATTTAAAATTTATAAAATTTATAAATATTTCATTCTCTATATTATGCCTACATTTAACATTTGTACTTATATTCGAAATCTTAGTAATGTTTTAAATTATAACGTAATATAATAATAAAATATTTAACATTACTTAGATAGACCATACTTATAAGTTATAAGTTTTCTATATTAATATCTAATTGTTTTATTGTTATTATTATTATTATTTCATAAATTTATTTATTTTAACATAGAATATATTTTTACAAAATAATATAACGTAGATAATAATTAATTAGTTTATGTGAAACGTGATATTCCGTTCATTATTATTTTTATTTTTAAATAAAAATTCCCGAAGAATAAATATCCAAGTCATATATTTCATCTTTAGATTAAATATACGTAATAAAACCACTATATTTCATTATATTTTATGGTTAGTACTATTATTGCACCATAGTCTGATGAAAAATGATAAATTTAATTGTGGTCTTATATGTTCATTAAAATTTCAAATTATTGTTATATTCAATAACAATAATTTAAAATTTTACCTATCTATTATTATACGGATAATATTTCAATAAATATTATTTACTGTTAAAGCTTAAAAATATTTCTAAAGTTTCCATTACAATCTGTAAGAACTTTAGTTTAGTAGTATAATGTATAAAATATAAATATCTATTAACCAATATTGCTAAAGTTTGCCAACTTGATAGGTAAATATCTAAAATATGTATAATACATAACCTAACGTATATCATTTTTATTTATTAATAAAAATCTATTTGTAGTTTTTCTAGGATTTGTTAAACAGTGAGTCAGTGCATCTATGGATAATTTGAATATTTGTATGTATAGTTTATTCATAATTTAAAACTTATCTTTTAAAACGAATCAAATTTTTGTTAAATGAAAAACTTCCACGCCACTCGGACAATCAACAACTTACAATATAATTTCAATGATTAATAATATTTAATATATATTTTTAGAGTTTTCAAACCAAATGACTATTTGTATAAATCAATGGTAAATATTAATTTTTGTTATTTATTTATTTATTTATTATTTATTATTATTATTATTATTTTTTTTTTTTTGTATATTATTTCGCTTTAAGCATTACAATACGTTTTAATAGATAAAATAATTTATTGAACTTACCGGAAATTATGACGAGCATGATGCATAATATTATGGCGCCGGCCAACGTCTTCATTTTTCGGTGACCATATCAAAGGTCACAGCATGAGGTTCAACAATCGCATTTTTCCTGAAACTTATAAATATATTTTATTTGGTAGGTATTGGTTCTAAAAATACATATGGAATTCAATATGCTATACTTATATAGATATCAACTGTTGTTGAACTTCTACTATAGTAGAAGTTAAATAACCATATATGGTTATTGGTTATATTCGAAAATTTTGAACTTTTCAGTTTTAATAATATTAAAGTTGAAATTGTTATATATATTTGTAGGAAAAAAAATGTAAACGCAATTTTGAATTGAAAAATAATAAATAGTATATACCTATTTTAATATGTAGATGATTCAATAAATTGTTCTTAAAACATATTACTAATGAATCAATAATCGATATAAACATTTTTAATCAATTTTACAAACAAAAACAAATATTGATAATATCTTAAACGAAAATTACAGACTAAATCAATATTCTTTAACCTTATATTATATTAGTCTTAAGTATTTGATTTCTCATCATCAACATCTGTTTAGAACTTAACTATTTGTGGAATACTTTCAACTACCTTTTTTTTTATTAAATCGGCTTGATACTCATTAAATTCGCATTAGGATTTTGTAAATCATACTTATTATTAAAAAAAGTTTGAAAAATATAAACGTAAACAATATTATGGTCCCTTCATTTTAAGGAAAATAAAATAAATAGTTACAACAAAAACCTTTGAAAAAATATTCATTTTTATTCTATAAGTAAAAAAACTATGGAATGTATTATCAAACCATTATACAAGCACGAGTCAAATCTGAGCTGTAATAAATAGGTATATTATAATATTATATAGCTTAATAACATTATACATTAGAGTGAAAACATATTATTTTTATTAATAATTAATTTTTCATTTCAATATATTATATATCGTGAAATTTGTTTTTTTACAAGTCTATTATACTTAGTAAATAATACATACAACAAAAATTATATTTTATTGCTTATACGATATACCAAATTGACTAATAGTTTATAACCATAGAATTCTTACATTAAGGTATAATTTTAAAAACTGTTCTCAGTTGATGAACAACGATATTACCTGATTCTAATTTCGATATTACAAATAATTCTATTTATTCCACTAAGTTTAAATATAAATTTTTTGGTTTTTTCATATTTATTCAACGACTAATCTGTGGTTTTATTAATTGTCTCAAAGGAATGAGACAGGATTACAGAAAGTACCAATATAGTTTATATAGTTTTGAATAAGTTATACCAAAGTTATACCCAAGTTATACCTGAATATAATTTATTTTATAAAATAAATAATATAATATATCCCAGATTATCAGAAATAATAAAATAAGGGATTAAATAAATACAAATATGTTTTATTCAAATATTCAATGCAGTGTTTTAGAATGTTAAATGGTATCTAATTATGTGTCTTCAAGGAGAAGTTATGTTGACGTTGGAGTAAGTACCTACTCAATATTCTTTAATAGATGGACACAATTTGTAGAAATGTCTGTAAGTCGTAACTCACAGGCGTGGATTTAAGGGTCTTGAATCTCCTCCCCCTTGAAGTTTTATTATTTTATTATATTTGTATAATAACATCTATCTTAAATAGGTTTAAACTATAAATTTATAAATTTATAGCTGTTAATATTGTGAACGAATCTCATCTGAATGAGAATAATTTGAGTCTACCTATGTTATCAAAAGTATTGAAATAATGATTAAAATTTTAAAATAAAGGTTGTAAGTCAAATGCACATTTACAACGTAAATAATAAATATTGTATATTACTACCAATAATATAATGGTAGTCTAGATTGTTATAAAAGTTTTGAGACCTAAAGAATACTGGGATTTGAACTTCTATTGCTGACATGCATCGATACCGACAATATTCTTATGACTATAATATGATAATAAATTATCATTAAAAATGTGTTCATTAAAAAATTACATGTTTAATATAGGAATTCTTACATTAGATGAGTTATTGAAAGCGTAAAATTAAAATTTGACATTCATAATATTATATATTATAGTCTTATATATCACGATATTATAGTATTGGAAAATCAAAAGTTTTATACTTTTCAGACGGTTTCGTTGTTATTGTTCATTTCTTATAAAATGATGAAGATTGATTTGTTTGACTGTACGTCTCTTATTCCGTGACAATTTATTTCTCACGCCCTCTTATTCTCGTGGTTATAGGACAGCTTGCGTGAATCACCCCATACAGATTGACATGGATAAAATGCCACTGCGCTACCTCATCTAACATTCTATTTTATCTTCTTCGCAAATCGTATAGTATTTTGACATATTTTATGTTCACGGAACAACGCTTAATACATTCATTGATTTTTGAGTAATGAACTGAGATAAATTATTTTTCGGATAAACTAAAAAGAAAAAAAATCATAGAGTAAATACCTGACTGCTACAATATAAACGTAGTGTACATATTATATAACCTCATTTCGTTGTACACCATAACTCTAAGGTCGTTGGTACAAATAATATAATACATATTCTATATGGAAGTAAAATACTTTGCTCAGATATAGAAGATAAAATTATGAATTGACAAAAGTTTTCAAAATTTCTCTAAATAAAATAAAAACAAACTCGTATAGAGAAAACCCTCTCGAAAGTAGATTATTATGTAGATATATTCCCTTATATTTTATCATATTCTTTAACTTACGATAGTATAGAATCCGGTTCCACTAGTGATATTCTTGTAATCGTATAAAGTTCAAATATATCTTATGGACATAACAAACTTCCGCTTCTTACAATATACAATACAATTTTTAAAATAATATTGTATTAATAATGTATACTAATGTATTACACCATTCGCCCGAGAACAAAATTTTATTTTACCGAATTTATGAAAGTAGGTACTTTTCAAATAAGTTTAAATAGGTACTTTCAAAGAAGTCAAAAATATAAAACAACTTACATAGGTAATTTGTCTCCATTAAAACAAAAATACGTTTGTTTATTATTATGTCGAGGGATACAAAATTTTCAATGAAACATCCAATATATTATTTAATTTCAATGTATTGTTATACGCCGGCGAACGGTCGTAAAGCTTTTTTCCTCATCAGTAGCGTTGTCGTGCATGCGTCGTGTATTTGCATACCGTTTTGAATAAAACAGTTATTGTGCCAGTCAAAGGCAATTCAAGCAGTGATTTAGATGGCACTTAATTGAATTGCAATACTGCGATACCAGTCTATACGCTTCCCTGTGTTGCTGGTGTACAGTAACAATACAATAATATTATGCACAGTAAACGTGACCTGCTCGCGATCAAGAGTTGAGATAGGCTTCGTTTAGTGTAAAGACACAATTCGACTGATGCCGAATAACAGTGAACTTACTAGATTTATAACTTTACTGCGGTGGTCCTTAAACAGTGACTAGGTACTTTTTGCGTGATGACAATGATATATTATATGTATCAATAACGTTTTTATTTTAAATTGTACCTATTTATTTATCTTAAATAAGTTTTTGTGGGAAATTTCAATTTCATCTTAATATGTAATAGTATATATTTTTTATAGAATACAGTTATTAATTTTTCCCACGTGTGCTTTTTTTAAATTCTTTCAGTAGTCAAATATTCGTATATAATATCTATATGTAGTTAGTGATTATACAGTTATGCATAAGATAAAATAGAATATTTAAGTGAGTAGAATACATAATTTTAGATAGTCAATGTAGAACAATTATAAAATACTATAGGAATTTATTATTATTAATAATATTACTGAATCAAGAGTACCTAAAGTCACATCGCTTTTTAGTCGTAGTTAATAAATCATCATAAACCAGTCCTACGTACGTCTTTGTTTAAAACCGTAAACTGTAGTTATAGTCTTTGTTAACCCCGGAATGGATATATTATTACAATGTTATAGTATAAAATGTATCACATGGTTATTGTCTTAAAATAGATTCCCAAAGGCGTAACTAGGATCTCATTTTTAGAGTGGCTGTAACCCTTATATTTTTTCTTTATTAATCTTAATCAAAATTTTCTCCATGCCTCAACATAGTAGTTTATATATTTTCGAATGACTCGTAATAAATTGAATTTTACAAGAATAGTTCTATATATATTTTTAATCAGCAAATTTAAATGTTACGTCAATACAAATTGTCTGTCTTTAAAGCCTTAAAACTTTGTACATACAATATTATATCGGCAGAGCCCTACTTAACAATTTTGGAGTCCGAGGCTTTTTTTTTTTTTTGTGGAACTCTTAACTTAAATTATAAACTCAGTCATTTTAATTTTTATATTCAATTTATTTTCTAACATTACGAATAAATTATACCATAAATATTTAATATTGATTGATGTAAATAAAACGTGTATAATTGTATTACAACTCTTAAAAATAAATATCAATTATAAAAGTTAAAAATTAAATGTATAAATATAAATAAATAAATGAACAGACTTTAATTCAAACAAAATATGTTTTTTTCAGAACTTTTAGAACACACAACTTCTCAATTAAACCTAAAAAATCCAGTTTGTTTATTATGCTACTTTCCGCAAACAGCCAAATAAGTGAATTTAATTATTCTTAAAGAAAAAAGTTATTCTGACTTTTCAATTAATTCTAATTTTGAATTTGTCCTTTACGCTTCACAATTTTAAATTAACAAGATTAAATAAAGCCGTAAGGAAATTTACATAATATTTTGGAAAACTTATTTTATACTATATTCATGTACATATAAGTATATAACACACACACACACACACACACACACACACACACACTTATTATGTATTAATGGGAATTTGATAATAATTCATTTTGCATTATTAAACTTAAAAGTGCACAATCTCTTGCTTTATGTTAAATTCATCAGTATCATTTTTAAATGTATTGATGAAAATATCAGCAGAAGTCTCAAATAATATCTCTAAACTCCAACCCACATTCGTAATGAACTCAAAAATATTACAAACATTATTGTATACACTCTATTTTTTTTATTTTAAAAATATTTGAACTATTTTACAACTGTACCATAATATGAGGACTTTTTACTTTTTCCCTTTATTACCAGTGTACGATAAAATGTTTGTTAATTATTCATTTATTTTTTTTTTCGAGACAATACAATTTTTTTTTTAGAGAATATAATAATATATTATATATTATTTTAAAGTGAGGTAAAATAATACAACTTTAAAGTATTTATAATTCACTTTAAAATGATAACATCCATAAAAGCATATGACATTTTTTAGATAATATTTTTACCTTTAAATTTGATAATAGGTAAATTTGCTATGATATACGTTAGTAAGACAGAGACAACACATGCGGGTATAACATCTTCTCAATCGTAAAAAAATTTATCATTTATATTTCCAGTTTATATTTTAATGAAATTATATATTTAAATAGATGTGAACAATGCATTTGTTATGTTTTAATTCAAAAAATATTTATCGTATGGATTGAAATTTTTTTTAACTACCCATAACTATTATTTTTATTAATTCATAGTAAAATTTTTCAATCATCAAGAATAATTTTAAACTATTATTAGTATATCAATGATTCTATTCACATTATTACCGTGAGTAGTGACCTATACTCAATAATAAAGTACACTCAAAGTCTATACAGCATTGTGATTTCCTCGGGTTTTTTTTATTAAGTTTGTATTTCATGTACGCAAATTAAACTTTCATAATTGGCAAATACCCAATATAGATATTTACTATGTAATTTGTTTGTAAGTTAAATGTTTATATTCTATTTGAATCTTTATATTTGTTTAGATATATTACATAATATATTAGTCTTCCAGATATTCTAAATATATTATTAAATATCAAAACAGCTTATATAAAGAAACATTTGGATTGAAATAATAAGTTGGTAACGAAAATGTGTAAACATCATTATATAAAACACTAACGACAAAACCCATAACAAAGTAAATTTACTAGTGTTGATTTAAAAGATTTTTACATCAGTTTTTTAAAATAACGAGGCTCAAGAATGTTTTGAAGTTTAACAAAAAAATAATAATTTACTCAAATTTATCTACATAGTCGTGTTTTTTATAGGTAGTAAGTACGTAGTTGTCGAAATCACAAAATTAATCGTGTATTTATGAAATAAGTTTAGAAGAATCTACAAATTTCAGAGTATAGTACATTAATATAAATTATTATTGAACTTGTAGCAAAAAAATAACGATGAAGCATATTTTATATTTTAATTTTACTTTGAGAATTAAAACACATTTTGTATTTTGTATCAAAAGGTAAAATAACCAAACTCCTATTATCTCGTACATGGATGATCTTTTTTTAATTATTTTTCCCTGATTAAAAGTACTTATACATATAATGTTTATCTTAATTCAAAACAAATACGTGTCTTTGTTGTAGTCCATTGATTCCAGAATTAAAAAAAAAAAGATACCGATTATAGTATCATAACATAATCATTAACTAATATTCTATGATACCTGACGATTACCTAATTAAAATAATTAGAGAAGTGAGCTTATTCTCATTTCCTTGTAATTTTGTACCATTATTAATATAGTTGTGTAAGTATAAAGTTGTTATTATTAAATTATACTTTACTTGAACAAAGTAATACAAAAAAAGCAATCTATTTATAGGTACGTAATACAATTTGTCGAAATTCAATTTTAAGTACAAAATGCGTATAAAATAAAATATATTATTTTTAAATTACTATATTATATTTAAATCGCCTATTAATCGACAAAAAACAACTAAATTCATTGTATTATCATTATTATTGCAAGACAGTCAACTTGTGTATTTACAATTAAGTCGTTATATAACATAATAGACGACAATATCAACAAAATAAAAATCTCGTTTTAACGGAATTGTTATTAAATAGTAAAAACGAAAAGTTAATTTCACAATCGATCCACATTTTTACATAAGTCAAACCAGTAGTTAAACTTTATAAAGGATAAATTTTGTATTTTTTTTTTTAATTTTAAACTTATTTATAGATCTATAATAAATATTTATTAAAAAAAAATACATCTATATTATTCAATAAATGTATTATACTACTACAAAATATCAAAATATTAAAAGTAAATAACTAATAAATTGGTCTCGATGAATAAAAGGAGTAGGCGTAAAAATAAAGATTCGAATTAAATTAATGAATACAAATTATTTTGATTCCCAATAATACTAAACACAATATACGTAATATAATTTTCCAGTCAACGTACGAAATAAATATGTACATATATATTTATCAACATTTTCCGGTACCTAAGTGAAATAATTCTCGGATAAATACCAAATTAATACGCAAAATATTAGGGTATTTAACCTATTCAACGGGTATTTACCCACTATACATGTCAGTCATTAGTAGCTTTAAAGTGCTCGCGGTATTTACAAATTTAGGGTCCTGATCAGTGATCTCATACTGCCTATTACAATAGCCATTAATCGTTATCATAAAAAACGAGACAAAAATAATTATTGCGATGTTTGAAAAAATAACCATTTCTTCTTATAACTTATATAATATTTATTATAATAAGATTTTTACGACGCAGCTTAGTGCACATTGCACACATATCACAAGTCCGTCGAATAAATAATTAAATAATTTTATTAAATAGTATAAATACTCTTGGTCGCTTTATACAATATCGCGGTCCACGATTCAAACGTAAACCAATAGTAAATCTATTTTCAATCCTAAACACTTCGCAAACACCCGTGTCGGTGTTTCCGATTCATGTGTCATACTCGCGACTTAAAACGTTGGTATAGGCCCCTAAATAGTATAAGAGCGTGTGCGTGTGTGCGCGCGCGCTAAGCCGCGGTCGCGGTATATTATTATTACTATACCTATAATAAAATATTATGTCTTATTACCTGTGCACGTGAATGTATCGTATATTATATATTTTTACGATCGTTATGACGTATATTATGCGATATCATAATATTATAAACCGTTGTCGCGGTCTAACTTTTTAAAATATATTATACGGAACGTCGCGGGTCGAGCAAAATCTCTGGAAACGCGTCATATATACGAACCACGGGCTGCACGGTACGCTCGTACGGAAATAATATTATAATTAACATACGCACCACGAGATTTTCATGATTAGGTAAAAATTTTCTTCTCATTCGACCTGCACGGCGGCGATAAGCGGCGACCACGACGGCGGTGGCGGCGCTGACACGACGACGGTGGCGGAGGCGGCAGCGACGGGCATGGCGTTCGGGCGTCGGACTCGCGTCGTGTGCCGCGGCCGTACGGTTTTCGCGCCGCCGTTGCCGCCGCCTCAGCGCGCCAACTAGGACAACACAGGCGCAATGGGCGCGCCGCCGCCCGCCTCGGGCTCCTTCGTCCTCGCGCGCGAAACCGGGTCACACCTATACGCCGCCGCCGCACCGGGGGGGTGTTTTGCGACCCCACCGCCGAAGCGCGTACGGGGAGGGGTGTTTTTAGCAAACTCTACCGCCGCCCCGTGACGCCTCCGCCACCACCCCGTCCTCAACACGCGCACACACACATACATATATATATATAGGCCACCACCCGTGTCGCACCCACACGTGGGGTCGAGGGGGTGTAGCGGTTTGCGCGAGCGCGCCGCTTGTATATTATATAATAATAATACGATACAATGTGTGTGCGCCGTATAAGTACCTATATAGCCGCCGGTGTACGCGCTATTATGTGTGCGTGTGTGTACAGGGTGATTACAGTGAGCGTTTTGTGATGCAGCATCCCCCCCCCGTTCGCGCTTTTACCCTCGGGCGATGCGTTTATTCAAATCCCGGTTTTCCGCGGAGTTTTCGAGTGGTGTGTAAGAGAGAGCGGTAATATCAAAATAATATTTTTTTTCCGTTTGCAGTATACATATAATGCTATATATTATAATATTATACCGCCACCGTTTGAGGAGCATACAGTGATTTCCGATCGAGAACCGCCCCTTTTAACTACTGTACATAATATAAGTATCGAGTTAAACGGACGATGGAAATCCTTACGAGCATTGCATTGTTGAAATCAAAACCGATTTAGTCAGTCCAGAGATGTGATATCTTTGTTTGTATTATGATAGTATTATATACAACGCACAGAACCAACTCGTTAAAATTTTGATTTATATTCGTCAAGGCATCCGAAAACGTAATGAACTTAAAAATGTACGGTTAGAACTAAACGTTTGTATCATAACTATATAGACATCTCCTCTGAATTGCTATAAAAAATGTAAATACCTATTCAAAATTGTAGTTTTTAAACTTATGTATACTTAAGAATTCCGAAAATCAAAATTTAGAAGGGAAAATTTAACTGGGAACTTGCTTGGTGAATCACCCTGTATATTATTAGTACACAAAGCGGACCGCATAATATACGTAAACTCTCATATTGACATTAATTTAATATTGTTATTTGAGAATGAAAGGAGAATTGCCTATAATTAATACTAAAAAAAATATATATCATTGTTAAAAAATAATTCGAGAAATCAATTCGGAGGGGAGTCTTATGTATAGAAATTTGTAGTAAACAATTTTAATCACCCTCTCTCCTTTGCTGTTTTATATATGCAATTATGTTTTATAATGTTACATAACAATTAACATTAATAGCAATACAAATGTATAATAATTATTATTATTATTTATCATAAAACACATTACTTAATGTTAAGAATAAATCTAAAATGATATTTTAATTGTTAATCACTATTATTACTAACTAGTAACTATATACCTACACATTATGAGGTATTAAATAACATCTCTTATAACGTTATATATATATGTATATAAACTTGGAAATCGAAAACACTCGAATAAAGTATTATTCTTAATATATTTTTTATCGTTAAATAATATTAATAATATTGTTTGTTTGAACCTTT
Source organism: Aphis gossypii (assembly GCF_020184175.1). Taxonomy (NCBI): domain Eukaryota; kingdom Metazoa; phylum Arthropoda; class Insecta; order Hemiptera; family Aphididae; genus Aphis; species Aphis gossypii. The sequence goes on along the minus strand of NC_065532.1, from coordinate 20,931,728 downwards.
AAGAGTTTTATAAACATCAAAACAAATAAACTAATCTTTTGGAATTCCCTTTTGGTAGAATGTATTTAATTGGTAGCTACAGCTTATTAAACAGAACCCTCCTCATTTTTTAAGTGCACGCCGGAGACCGAAACCACTGTACTTTGTGAACTTGCGATTAAAGCATGTTCGGGATTTCTACAAAATCCCCTTAAATACTAAACCATTTTTTCCTTCTCCTTCACTTTTTTGTATTACATTATGCCTTTTGATGTATTTTTTTAAGCATATACATTTTCGATAAAAGAATCATTATACATACATTATAATATTATCAGTATATTATAAGTCATAAAATCATACATTTAAATGTTTTTTTTTTATTTATAAAATACTTATATTAACGGATTTTGTAAAATTTAAATACAAATATCGACTTATATCCCGGAACGATAGAGACATTTAACAAAAATGACAACCATTAATCAATAATTTATTTTTAGATTTTTTTTTATTTACATCTTATAATATATATCATATATGAGAATTATATAGCTGCATCGTGTGAGTTTTCGCAATTAATCCAAAAAATTCGACTATAGAGTATAGGGTGCTAACGATCGGAATGCACATAAAAAAATACTCTATATAATTATTTTGATTGTATGATATAGACAAATATACAATACAATAAGTATTTAAGTTTTTACCAGGTAAATCGTTTTTGAAAATGTTATTTTGTACATAATTAATTGTTAGTTAAATTATTTACGTTTTTAAAACTCATGTTCTAATTTCAATATATTTTCCTGGGAGTTTTAATGTATAAAATTTAATTGAGTGGATTTAAAATGAAATTTTCAGAGTAACCCTATGCTACAACAAATCTAAACGTTAAATAGATAGGTAGTACTGTAGTAGGTATTTATAACCATTTGACAATAGAGGAATCCGTGACAGAATGGAAAGCGGAGGGCGTGAAGCACAACTCGGTCGCAGCATATTCTCCAATACCTACGCATCGTTACTTATCATTTAGGAAATAATAGTTATTTTCTTCCATTGATAACGCTGTAATCACAATCAAAACTCGTATATTTTTTCGTTGATGGACTATTTGTGGTTTCTTATTCATTTTTTACAAGTCTATTCTATTTTTTGCTGCAAGTAAGTGAAATTTAATATTACACAATAGCCTGAATATTATTATAAATACATCTGAAAACATACTACTGTTAAATCATTATTATTGTTTGATATATTGATATTCACGTTTTCGTGATAAAAAAGGTTGTTTTGTTATGAATTCTATTTTGGGGTACAACGAAACGAGACAGTATGAGGTATCACGAAGGCATAACCAATTTAACGAGCTTATTTGTCGAAGTCTTATTTTTTAATTACTTACGTTTTCTCGTTTGAAATTTGATTTTCATATTATGTATAAAATTATACAACATTTTTATGTTACAGTATCGTTTAAATTTTAGGTTCGTACATGTTTATTAATTTTATTAGTTATTAGCGTTGTTATAGACTTATAATATATTATTTTTCGAATTAAATAAAAGATTTTGGTTATAAATTATAATATTAAAAACTCTATTATATTGTTATATTTCAACAATGCAACAGACAATATTGACAATACGGCGTTATGAATAGGCAATTTAGGCACATAGATGTCTTGTATCCATTTTTCTGATTATAATAATATATTTTAAAAAACGGTTTTATTGAAATTAACCTACCAGCTGTGGTCATAATTGTTATGAGATGTAAAAAAAATCAATATACATTTTAACTTATATTTAATTAAAATTTTTTATTTATTCAATAGTGCCATTATATTATCACCCATTCTATACATAAAATCGTGTTCGATTGAAAAATATTAAGAATAATGGTCTCTTATATGACTGAGAGTCGAGAAACGTATAACGATATGATAAAATACACAATACTGAGTTACAGTGAATTTATAGAAAGCCAAATATCCTCTCATAGTCGTATAAAGGTTTTTCCGTTTTACGAAGAGTGAATAGACAAGGTGACAAAAGATGTGAGGTAAACTATTCCTATGTAAACTTCATGCAATATTTAAGTATTTATTGAGAATTTCTTTGATGTTGTGCGAGAGATTAAGAATTATGCTCGTTGATTCGTAAATGGGGGGCGTTCTTTAATATTATATTTTTTATTATGATGCGTGTTTGACGTATATTATTATTATTATTTATTTATTGTTATTATTATTATTTATTGAATTTATTGAATACTGGTGGGCGATCTTTGCTTGTTAAAAAGTAATGCGTATCAATTATAGTGTTTCCGATTATTATTCTAGAGGTAGAAATATATGTACGTCAGCCGAGGTGTATAATACATTAATACCATTATTTCACTGACATTTTAATGGATTTAAGTTTATTGATAGATGGCTCGGAGTACCAGTAATGTTTCCACGACAAGATAGTCTTATTTCAACCATTTTTCATCGTACATATTATTATAATATCTTGTTAAGAATTTCAGCATGACTTCTGTTTTCTATCTCAGGACTATATCATAATAATACATTGTATAGGTATATATATTTTTCTGTAACAGATTTTCTCCGATTTTATCTATTTAATTACCAAAAACACTTCCTCAATTTTACCTACCTTAAGTATAATATCAGGGCCTGATTAAGATTTATTTATAATTTACTTAATGATATTTTACTCTTAACCATACACTAATGCTTCACACTCCATGTTTTAAATTTAAAAAACTATTATCATTTCAACGTCAATTTTGGTTCATATTATAAAATTATAAAAAAATTTGCTATTTTGTTTCGACCTTTGACTTTGCCGCCCTAGAAAGCTTTAGCCTTAACAGCCTAAACGGTAATATGGTCATAACTGTATGTCATTTTTACCACCTTTCTTCTTTGAACCGTTTATTCACACACATTCTATTGAACTCTAGAGCTTTGATTTCAGTTTCTTCTACCCAGAACATTCAAGGCTTCAAAGACACATCATTTATAATTCACAAGCTTCATCTATGTTTTTGTCACCTGTATATTTTCAAGCATATTATCAAAGCCCATTACCTAGTCTTTAAACATCAAATTTCTTAAATCCATTATATTTATGTGATATCGGTAACATACAATTTATTAATTATTAAAATCTCTTTGATCTAATACCAACATTATATTTTGTTATTTTGTACAAACAAAATATATTTTATAATGAAATAATTATATAATGGCAACCAAATTTTGTTTAGATGAAAATGTATTTATTCGTGGAATAATTATTAATTAAGAAAAATATTATTAAAAGCGATAATTAATTTTTAGTTTTTGTCTGAAACTCAGAGCATTCCAACCAAAAATCATAATATCAAACTGTTTATTTTATTAACTAAAAACAATATTATATTTTTGAAAATTGCCCAAAAAAATAAAATATTTCATATCAAATGAAATGCACGTTTTATTATATTGTAGGTATAAAAATGAATAAATAATAATAATAATAATAATAAATATAATTATTGGAATAGAAAATATATTATTTATTACTTAAGAAAAAAGAATTGCACATTCCAATAAATGTATAATGTATTTTGTAAATTTCAAGCACATAAATTGAGCAATTGAAATACACATAAAAAAAAAAAAAAAAAAAAATAGATGAACAAACAAAATATTGTATAACCAAAATATTCTTAAAAAATTGTAAAAAGAACACAAAGTTTATAAATTAAAATTAAAATTATTTGTTCGTATAATTGTTTCGTATAAAGGTTATCATTGTTCATAGTAAGTTGATACTTTGTTTGGCTTCATTTTACCTCCTCGATTATCGTAGTCCTTTACCCTGTATATACGGACAAGCCAATGTTCAGTCGTATATGCTTCATCAACTACATGTAGTGTTACATTTTTTACGCCAATCTCTGCATTACGAACACGATCATAACCAGCTGGCTTACCTATAATAATAATAAAAAATATTATAAATTATTAAGTAGTTAGAGAGGAGAGTACATATTTAATATGTACTGTCGTATAATGAATTAAACAAAGACAAAAAAAAAAAATTCATAAGGAATGAAAGATCTTGGATATTACAATTGGAATTTGTATTATCTTTTCAGAATAAGTAGGATTACAGGTATTTTTAATTTTAATTAATTTTTGCGTAATTATCCTTCCAATATTTTATATAGTATGATATATTCTTGGAAAGTTGGAAATATAACAATGAATTCTCATAATTAAAAAATTAACTTTCTAGGTTTATTTTTTCAGCTTATTGTCTATTAATGTAAAATATAAATTTCCTTAAAAATATATTTTTTTAACACTTATATTAAAATTATTGAAAATATTTGATTACCTCCTTCAGAAAAAACTTGACCGAATCTATAGTAACACATTTTATACATCAACGAGTTCTTCAATTTCTTTGAACCTTCTTTATCCACACGAAATTCTCCACTTGGTGAATAATAATCAGATTCTTTAATATGTCTACCCTTTTCAGTTGAACCTCCAATACGCACCATCCATAAAAATTTGTTTATATCTATGAAAAAAAAAATATACAAATAAATTAAACTTTAGAAATAAAATTACAAATAGAATATTAATATTTACCATCTGATGAATAACCAACAACACCACCGAAAATTACTAATACATAATCAACATCAAGTTCTCTCATTATCTCATAAGCTTCATCTTCGCCAGATGACATGGCTTGTCCAACTCTAGAAATATGAGTATTATTCCATGTGTTATTATCCACTAAAATTGTTCTATTAGCCATAGCTGTAATTTGATAACCATAGTCCCACCATGACATTACTCGAGCATCCTTAAAGTAAAGAATAAATAATTTAAAAAATGTAAAACCATAAACGTGTTTTTTAATTACTTCGGCAGTATTCATACGAAGCCAGTAATATGCTTCTCTAAAATCATCAAAAATAACTTGAGAACCATCATGTGAGCGAGCTGACAATACAATACTTGGTGAACTATATGCTTCAGAAGTAACCCATGTACAATGAAATACATAAGAAATCAGCATAAATGTTAACATTGTTACAAATGCAGTAGCAATCTAAATTTTATTAATAAAAATGAATTATTTAATAGGTAGTTAGTATAATATGGTATTTTGACAATCAACTTACTTCGCTTTTCATTGATTTGCTAGTTTCATTTTTCTTTAATTTTTTTTCAGGTACTTTGGATGAACTCTCAAGGTATTGTGTCATGTAAGTTGATAACATAGATGAAGCGCCAATACCAGATAAAATACACATTACTGGTGCAAGAACTAACATTAAACGTACCATTACACCCTAAAATAATTTCAAAATGTTTTAAACTAAATCTAAAACAAAAATAAATTGAAATATACTAACAGCAAAGTAAATACTGGTAACTCCATAAAGTATCACAAAAATATTAGCATCTGTAAGTTTTGAAAAACAAAAATATAATCCAACAGGAAACAGGAACACCTGTATATGCAAATCAAAATAAAACGAAGACCAAGATGTAGGTTGATGTTCAGAAACAGATGCAATGATCGGTATATGGTTTTTAGCATAAGATGGATCCAATAATGTATAGAAACGACCAGTCCATGGAGCAATTTTACCTTTAAGATTTATGATATTAAGAAATTGGACAAACATATTTTAAATTATATTTATAGTTCTTACCAGTTATTGTAAGTAAAGTGCCAAAAGCAATTACAACACCTCCAATTAAATATATAATAAACTGGAGTAATGTCTGAAAATCATCACCAACAATTTTTGTTCGCATGTAATTAATCCCACCGAGTATTTGACACAAACCAAATACACCTAAAGCCTTCATAAATAAAAAAAAGTAGTATTAATTTTTTTTTTTTTAAATAATAAATATTAATCATACCATCATATGTTCAGAAGTTTGGACTGGTTGGAACCCAACAAATGATATTTGCATTGACAATATGGTACCAATACAGTAAACAGTGCTGTATGCTACATAAATTCTGTGCGAAAATCGTCCAGTTACCATCAAAACAAACACATGCATGGGTATTAAATTTATTAAAAACACATATCCACCCCAAGATGATACCTAAAAAATAAAAACCATTTTTATTAAAAAAATAAAATAAAAAAAAGCAATCAGACATTTTTAAGCTCCTTACACAGAATAATCAAAACTTGTAAACTATATTAAATAAATTTGTATACTTAATAATTAACATAGGCGAAACTACGGGCTAGGCCAGTCAGGCCATATTGGCTGAATATCATAGTATCATACTGACTTAGTAGTTAGTAAAATTTAAAATTTAAATTAAAAATGTAAATTTTTTTTCATATTTATCACTTGGCCTGTCCTAATAAAATTGTCTAGTTTCGCTTATGATAATTAATATGTATTATTACATATTATAGTTTATACATTTAAACTATTTTTTAGAATTAAAATGCTAATCTTACCATGTAAAAATATGCAAGTGCAGTAAATGCAGACCACAGTATACTACCCGTTTTCACAGATTTTATCCAAGCGTAATAAGTCAAAAGCATACAAAAAATAGCAATGGCTGAAAACAAATACATTTATCATATTTTAACCTTTATTATTTTAACACATTTTAATTATAACATAAAATGGTTATAATTTACCTTCATTATCATAAGATCCAGCAACTGAACGAGATATGTATCCAGGAACAATTGCTATCATGGCAGCTGCAATAAGTCCAGCTCGGGTATCTTTTAACTCTTTGGTTAAAAGGAATGTAATTATAGTAGTAAAACTAGAAAACAAAGGTGCTAAAAATACACAAATGTTTCGAATTTCTAAAGTTAAATTGATAAAATGAAGAGTGTTGTATATGACAGTTGATGTTATCATTAAACCAGGGTAAATTGTACCTAAAAATGAGATACAATTACAATTTTGTTATTCATTATCAATAATGTTTCAAATGTTTTTATATAATATATTATTATATACATTTATTCCTTAAAAATTACCTCCAATTATTCTACCAAGTGGATACCAAGCTCGATCATCAAACCAATTATGAAACTTATAAAATCCTTCTTCTGCAAGATATTGTGTTGTACGATAGTTGAAGTAAGGATCAAATTCATGAATAACACTTTCAAATCGAAGTACAGAAAAAAGTCTAGTCGCAAATGCTGAAAACATTTTTATTGCATTAAATTATTAAAAAGTAAAATAAAATAATTTAATAGTATACTCACATAGTACTGCTGCAGTAGTTAAGATAGTCATTTTTAAAAAAGATTCTTGTTTTTCGCTGGACATGCCAAGCACCAATGGCTTATATAACACGTTAGAACTCATTGTAATTGGAATCTATAAGAAAAAATGTTGATATTTATTTCATTTAAGTATTAGATTCAAAACAGAGTACCTAGGGTACAATTTTATTTTTAGATACTATAAGTGATTATTTTTTTTGTTGGTAAAGTATTTATCTATTATATAAATTATAAGTATTCATATCATGGTATATAAAATAATGGACAATTTTCACAATAATCTACAATTTATAATACTTTCATTATTTAAAAACAACAATTAAATACCTATATTTAATTGAAAAAAAAATAGTTAGGTAAGTATTATAAACCACATATAGTCATGGTGGCCAGACGTACTCTAATGAAAATCTTAGTGTCCTTGACAATACTATTATGTAAAACAGAGTTTTACTCTTTTACTTTTTTTTGAAAATATTATGGACCAATATATATATATGGATTTATATAATTTGGTTATTAATTTATATTTTATGGTTCAACCTAATGAATTCTGATTAGTTGGTAGCATGCTAAAATAATTTAAATATTTATACTTTAGTTTATTTTAAATTACTTAAATTTCAAAGTAGGTATTTTCTTCATAAAGACTTAAGACACGCTCAAAATGAGTTGTCATTATTTTCAAATGGGTAATTAGTTTTTATAGTTGATAATAATAAATAAATAAATAAAAATACAGTAATTAAATGAAAAAAAAAACTATTTTTATAAGAGATTACCTAAAGGCTACTGGCTATGCATGGGCAAAATGGACAGAATAGTATACACATTGGGCAATTACTTCTGAGGAGGAGCTTAAAATATACTTTAAAACTGTACTTTTTTTTTAAATTATTTTATCTGGTTAAAATATATATATATATACTACAATGTACTCATGAAATACTTTTATAGTTTTATGTTTGAAGTATTTTAAATAAGAACCAACTCAAAAATCAAAAAATATAATCCAGTAAATAATTACAGTAATAATATTAAAATACTTGATACTTTGATATTTTATTTCTTTGAATTGTCTTTAAAACTATATATAAATGAAACTAAAACAGAATATGACATATATATAACATTAAACGGCCAATACTAACTATTAATCTCGAAAATGTTAACTATGACATAGGTATACCTTAAGTAAACACAAGACTATAAACAAACAATAATATTGCATCCGAAGATAGTAGTCGGTTGAATATTACACTTCGTTCTGACCAAAATCAAGCACTTATCCCTAAACTATTACAAAAAACAAGTTACTTACGTTTACGATGCCTTGGTTAAATATTCGGCCCGGCGTTTTACTACCAGCAATCAGGACTTAATAATTGTAATATTAATAATATTATTATAACTCTATCGGCAGGAATGTTGAGTACATCTTGACGTGGTACATAAACTTATGACATAGAACAATTTATTATTTATCGATATCCCCGCGCAAGATACTAACGGACATCTTCTTTAAAATTCGAAGTCACAGTTCGAATAGACTACAAACTTACGCTACAATTTATTATTATTATTATTACTATTATTATTGGAGAAGTCACGGGTGTTAGTATGAGACCGACAGAATATAGGTATACGTTCCGCAAGCAATATTTGATAAGAAAATGCAGGGGTTCCAAAATCCATTGCGGTTTGTTTAACAACAACCATGGTTCTTTTTTACCGTAGTATTAACCTAGTTTACAGTTGTTACTGCCACCGATGATGTGTCGTGTATAAATTAATGTATATCATATTATACCTATCGAGTTCTTTTTCTAATTATTGCCGATTGGGCCTGGGCGATGGGCGTTGCAATATGCAAATCGTAAATTACGATTCATAATCATGGTATCGTTTTTTGACCATGAACTACCGGGAAAATTCCGGAGTTGAGCCGAAACGCTGAGTACACGTTTTGAATAATGGATTTATAGATATAATGGATTCGACTGTTGACTGTTGAGCAGACTAAACTATCCAAGTACCCGAGTACTAGATTGAAAACACCTGATAATTGATGATATAGCATAGACACTGATAATTATTAAGTGATTCCAGACTTCCAGTCTCTAGAGCTAATACATGACAAAAAAACATTTTTACAACGACAGCTACATTAGATTTATAGATTCTATAAAAAGGTATAAGATACCTAATTTGAACAGGTTTTAAATTTTACGAAAAAAAGCATAATCATTAATTGAAGGATAAAAAATAACCTAGATCGCTTACTGCAGTCTTTTACTTGCAGACTCTTAAAAATACTGAAAATTCCGTCAAAGTCGGTTCAACCGCTACGAAGATTATTCCGAATAAACATAAAATATTTGACAGGAATATTATGCTAATTTACTTCTTATTATAATGTTAACTTATTGAGTAGATACCCAGAACGAATTTTTAACTTTCTGTACATATTTTTACAACAATTAATAGGTAATAAATAATTATATAATTTATATCGTTTTATAACAATATACCTAACATCGTTAAAATAATTTTTTTTATTTTATTTATTATGTATTTATTTTTTATTTGACACAAACAATCTAACAATCTATATAAATGAACACAATAAGTTTGTATGATAAGAGTACAATATAATATAAAAGGTATATGATTTAAATACCCATCAGTGATTTTTGGCTAGTTGATTAATTTAATTTTTTTTCTAGAAGCGGTAGGTACATATTAAAGTTTTGCAAAAGTCCACTGCACCACTTCCTTTTTAACTTGCGATTAGGTTTATCTGGGAGTGTAACGATGGAAAGATCTCTTATGAGGTTAGGATGAGTTTTTAGTCATGACTTCATGAGTCATTTATGGAAGCGTGTATATATTTTTTTTTTTATAGAGATAGACGATTTGTGCTTCCTCTTCTAATATTCGTATACGGAAGTCATTATGTAGATATTAAATAAAATAACTCGCTTTATATCGATGATATAATATTGTATAAATTAGAAAACCAATATTCCTATCGTAAAACTTTAAAAGTTGATATTTTCCTTGAATTATTTTTTTTCTATTACATTTTAGCCTTCATAGCCTTATAAGTATATTTATAATATTCTATATTTTATTAGTAAATAATTGTTGCCATGCAACAATAATTATAATTTATGAAACATAAAATGCATTGTTAAATTTTTAACAAATAATAAATAAATGTAATAATTATCTATTGCAAACTGATTAGCTGTTTGCCTGTACCTACACAATTCAATGCAAATCATAATTTAAAAATTTAAACAACTTTTACAATTGTTCAATAAATTAATAATGATAAATGTAGTTCAATTATTAGTTCTTATTAAAACATTTTATTCTAGTATTGTTAATAGGATATTTGGATATTTAGAGAATATTTTGCACAATGATATTGGTGAAAACATTCGATTAAATGAAAAAAATCAATTTTCGAAAACTGTAATAGAGCCACCAGAAAGAATTCAAATTTATAAAAATGTAACTAATCGAAAAATGCATAATTATGCAAATAACCAAGAGAATAGTTCTGAAATCAACAACAAATTTCGAAAAAAAGAAACATCGCAGAAAAAAATTAATTACAATTTTGGAGACACAGAATCTGTAGCATGTTATAATGATATCGAAACACTAAAAACATCCATAAATAATAGTGGTTTATATCATGGAATATTCTATGAAAATATGGTAAGGTATTATACTTCTAAAATCGTATAAATAAAAAGTTTACCATTCTAATGTTAATTCTTACAATATACAATAATATAAAATGTCTTACATTCTTGATTCTTACAATAATATGTCCTGTTCAGAAATGTAATGAAACAAAAATCAAAGAAGACGAAGAAAAGAAGTTTTTATTTTTTGAATCAATGCGTCGAGATATAATGGGAAGAACTCGACGGTCTCGACCAAAAACATATTAATTAATTATTATAATAATGTATTGTTTATTAATACAACTGTAGAATTATAGTTATAGTTAACTATAGTTAAATTCCAAGTCCTGCAGTAGAATCTCTGTCAAAATAATGTACTTATATAATTGTTTAACAACTAACAAGGATAGGCTAGTGCACGATTATACCATTGTTCAGATATTGTAGTTACAGCTCACAGCTAATGAATAATAAAACTCACTGTATTGTACATATTTTCATATAGGCTGTTATTATTTAGTTGATATTATAGTACAAAACATAGGTTAAATTTTAACACAGTGTCGGATAGGGCTATTTTATGTTACTGAATACTGGGAATTAAATTTAAGGGTCCAAAATTATTTTGCTCGCTATACTCGGAATGGATTTTTAAAACAAGTGTATTTTCTTACTCACAAATTCTTTTATTTCTTTATAAAAGTATTCAGTCATAATTAATTAATACATACATACATTTTTTTTATAGATCACTTAAAGCACCAACCTTATCAATAATATAATTTATTTTTCAATATAATTCATTAACACAATAAATTAAGCTTTCTAAACGATCTTGTGAATTGAACAATTGAATAATTTTTGTAATTGACGGTATTCTCACTTCCTTACCTATTCAATTTTCTTTATAGAGATAGAAATCTAATTTGTAAATTAGTTTCATGTAATTCTGATTCAAAATGAATCGATTTATTTTGTAGTTTTTGACTATTTTTGTATAAATGCTTTTTTAATTTTTTTTTTTTTTATCTTTTTCAGTTTTTTAATTGTAGAATTTTTATATGTTTATTATGCTACTATAATAATAAAAAATTGAATTAATAAGAAACGTAAAAACCCAGAATACGGACTAAATGTTTGTATTGGATTATTATTGTTTTCGTTATCGGCTTCATTATTAAATGTATTAAACGTTTATATTATCGATTTACATAATATAGCCTGCAGAGTGCAGACTGCAGTATCTACCTATACGGCCAGTATGCCTTCAACCATCGATATCGACTATTTAAAAATTTAAGATTAGGGTTGTAATTTGTAATCTCTTGTATGAAGTATGCACCGATCACTTCAGTGGATTCAGTGAGTTCGTTTTCTATGTTAAATTGTTAAATGTTAATTATTCTGTCATACTATAGAGTCAGTTTCACTACTGAAAATCAAAAAAAAATAAACGGTTAATTTATTTTATTTTAAGTAATACGGTAGGTGGAATTAATTTTTGAAGAAAAAAATTGATAATTTTTATTTTTCATTAAAAATATAATAAAATAAGAAACATTTTCAAATTTACTGGAAAAATATATTTAGCAATACTAAAATTATTAAAATCGTCATTTTCTTGGTTACATAGTACATACTAATAATATTTGATTTATTTCTGAAAATTTAAACTTAAAATGCTTAAAGAAAAAATAATTTAATTTATTATTGGAATTTTGGGTTATAGTATGAACTATTTATGAGAAACCTATGAGGTTCAAAATTTAAACTAGTACATGATTTTTAAAAAAGTTTTTCTTAGTTACTTAAAAATAAAATTAGGGTAGTCAAATATTATTATGTTAATTATATGTTAAGTCTGTTAAGAGCTTTTTAAGTACACATTTTGACGACATTAGATACCTATTCAAACGTTTAATAGCAATTTAATCTTCAAAAAGTTAACCTGTCCAAAGGTATCACTCTTTTATTATTCATTTATAAAATAAATTATTTACAATTTCTTTGATTGCATTAATAATATATAATAAATAATTCACATAAAAAAGAATAATTAGACATCAGACATGACGTCATAACTCATCATGTTTGTATGCAAGGACGCATAGGCGCCAGGTTTTGTAAATTCCAATGAGGGCTGAATTTACTGATTATTATCCTTAACTTTTGCCCTTCAAAATAATTTAAATATCTGTGGTTAAAGAGTAGAGACGCAGGAAGTGGACTACTTAGGTCTATATTTTAAACTGTCTCCTCTTAAATTAAACTCAAATCTTAATCTTTTCAATGGGGCTGCGGCCCCCCAGCACCCATGTAGTCGGCGCCTATACGATGGACGTAGTGTTCAATGTCACCACCCTAGGCAATGTAGTATTACACCATTTAAACGCGTATCATAAAGTTGTTTAGGACTTTAGGTAAACACTTAATACGCAAATATCTCGTACCTATTAATTTTTTCACGAAGAACTGAAAAAATACCAAGTTCAACTGTACTAATTAAACTGTAATAATAATTATTTCGAAACTTTTTTCGGCAGACAAAATACTATACAAATAGATATAATTCGTTGTATACCTATACGTATAGATATTAATCGATTATTTTACTAGATGTCTCTTTACTCTTAGTAGATTTACTTTTGTAGTTATATTTTCAACAAAATATTTCATAAAGCATGTGAAGCAAATTTTAAAAACATTATGTCTCTAATTTACTCCTCCGCCGAATACTCAGAGTAGGTACCTGAGAGCTTTTAAATTTTAACTTTAGAGTGTCTACTGTCTAGACTTGTCTTATAATATAACAAAATATTTGGGTGTGGAGGTAATCAAATCAAATACCTATTATCATCGGTTGTTATCAGTTATCACGTATATTATCGAGTCTACAACACGGTTATCAATGACTGTCATTTTGACCAACATCGAAATTCGAAATTCTCTCCGATAACAGCGACACAGTGCCTCCCGTCCAGCAGATGACGTCACCATAATTGAGATCCGTGATTCTGGGAAAGGTGTGGAGTTTCCCCGATTGTTATTGTTTTCGTTATTTTTATTATTTTTTTTTCCTTCAGTTCTCGGTCGTTTTATTATTATTATTTCGACCCTTCGTTGTACGATCGACGCTAAGCAGTATAATATATAATAGTATAGTAATAATAATAATAATAATAATAGTAAGTAATAGTAATAATAATAATACGAGTTACGACGACGATCAGCGCCAGTCAACCCGTCGGCATGTCGCGTGTACCGTTTTAGCACGTCGACAATGACTACCCACTGCGATGCACATCGGCGGACGTCTGACTAACACCGCGTAATAGCCGCGCGTGGAGCGGAGGAGGCCTCACGGGTAGAAATCGTCGTTGACGGACCGCACAGCGCGACCACCGCAGTCGCCGCAGAGTCCGATCTCTCTGATCGAGTCAACAACGGCTGTCCGCACCCATGTTGAACATGGCTCACAACTTGGCACCGAGCGTCAACTGTTCGCTGGACGACATCGATCTCAACGCTCTAAAGGTGAGTCATCGTGCATCTACCCAACGCCCTCGTCCGACCGTCACCAAAAGCCAGCTTTTTGCGACTTGGTGCAACGCAGCTTTTTTTTTTTTTTTTAAATACAAAAAAAATCCGTCTTGTTCCAGGATCCGGCTGGCATATTTGAACTCATCGAAGTTGTTGGCAATGGTACCTATGGACAAGTGTACAAGGTAAGCGGTCTCTATCTTTATTTTGTATTCGTCTATCTCTGTTTTGGTCTGTGGTTTGGTCAGTGTCTACAAGACTGTCTAGTTTCGGTTAAGCTCAAACTTCTTCAATTTTTAACGCGATTCATATATTTCATTTGCTCTATCTCCCCGCCCGGCTATCATCGATGAATATATCTTTAACTATTATTTATATTTTTTTGCAATTGATTTCCTATTACAGTAAGATCTTGATAAGTACGTTGATTGCAATTTCGAGTAAAGGTTTGATTAAGTTTCTGTAATTTTTTTACTGCATAGCATTTATATTGTTAGTTTTTTTCGTTAATTGCCTTGAAGAAGCTATCGTAGACAAAGATGTTCCATTTTGGGTATAATTGGTTGTTGACCCTCCAAAGTCCAACCAATATGTATTAATCCTATCTACTGTTATGACATACCTAAAACTTAATTTTTCTTAGCGAGTTATATCATAGTTTAACCACATAGTTAAATTGTTATTGGTTCATTTTTACTTTAAAACATGTAACACTATTTTTTCAATTATTATCTAAATGTTGTTACTAGTCTTATTGTCCAATTAACAGGGTATTATGGTCTTAAAATGTTTTTGTGTAATATTTTTTATAAATTCAAAATGTAATTTATTCAATAAAGAACTAGGTATTGCACTTGATTGTGTTATGGTATTTCATTTTATTTGCTTAAAAAAGTCAACATTAGAGTTTTATGAACCTTGTTTGAATAAAGGTCATCCTAATAATTCTCTTATTATCACATCAATTATATGAACAGCCTATGTTATTTAATTAAGTCAATCATCACATGTGTTACGCAGTGGTAATTTTAATTTTCAATATACATCATAGTGGTACCTATTTACTTGATGTAAATTGTTTTTAACTCTTAGAAAACAAAATGTTCAATTCAAATAATTAATATTTTAGGTGTAATATAATAAACACAGATTGTAACAAATTATAATAGGTAGTCATAAAAGCTTGTTTATAAAACTTGTTATAAAAGCTATAATACAATTAAGATTTTTATATTTTTGATGTTACACATTAATATAATAAACTAATAGAGTTAATTTTTGTTTTATTTCATTTAATACAATTTTACATATGCTAAATTTAGAAGTATAACCCCTATATCCTTTATATTTATTAAAGATATTTAAGATAAATGTTATGCATAATTTCATTTTATTTATTACTAGTAGGTATTATTGCCTGTATAATTATTAAATATTACCAATAACTGTTACTTTTACATATCTTAATTAGTATTAAAACTATTTAAATACTATAAAAATAATAATAATTAAGGAATAATTAATTTTAACAAAATTATTTATTATATAGTTGAAACAGATTTTAAAAGATCATCAAAGATTAGTAATTTAGAATTTATGTTAAATTTGGAAATTAAATAAAGCAGTACTTCTTAATTTTACATTTTAAATTATTTTTATAGGGACGACATACCAAAACTGGACAATTGGCAGCAATTAAAGTTATGGATGTTACTGAAGTATGTATATTGTATTTATGCATATCCATTTTAGTGTTTCAAATAAAAAAAACACTTGTATTTTTTTTTTTAAATTAACTATGGTATTTTAGGATGTATGTATTTTAAATTTGTTATCTTGTTTTCTTTTTTTTCAAAGGAAGAAGAGGAAGAAATTAAATTGGAGATCAATGTTCTGAAAAAAGTAATTTCTTATTTAAATAAATTGTATAATAAAAAAACTGTTTAACTTATAATGGTTTATATTTTATAGTATTCCAATCATCGTAATATTGCTACATATTATGGTGCATTTATTAAAAAAAGTCCACCAGGCAAAGATGATCAATTATGGCTTGTAATGGAATACTGCGGGGCTGGATCTGTCACTGATTTGGTTAAATCAACCAAAGGGCAGTCACTCAAGGAAGAATGGATTGCTTACATATGCCGGGAAATATTACGTGGTCTTAGCTATTTGCATTCAAATAAAGTCATACATCGTGACATTAAAGGTCAAAATGTTTTGTTGACCGATAATGCTGAAGTGAAGCTTGTTGATTTTGGTGTCAGTGCACAGTTAGATCGTACAATTGGACGACGTAATACTTTTATTGGTACTCCATACTGGATGGCCCCAGAAGTTATTGCCTGTGAAGAAAATCCTGATGCTACATATGATAATAGAAGTGATCTGTGGAGTTTAGGTAGGAAAATTAAAACGAACATTATAATTTTCAATAATGTATGATATGTTATAAACTGTTTTTTTTTAGGCATTACTGCATTAGAAATGGCTGAATCCCAACCACCTTTGTGTGATCTTCATCCAATGAGAGCTTTATTCTTAATCCCACGAAACTCTCCACCCAGATTGAAGTCAAAAAAATGGGCTAAAAAGTTTCATGGTGAGTTTATTTTTCAGAAAATAATTTATAATTTGAGTTGAATTAAAATAATAATGTTATGGTATTTATTATATATAGGGTTCATAGAAACAGTTCTGGTTAAAGATTATCATCAGAGGCCATATACAGATCAGCTTTTGAAACACCCATATATTAGGGATCAACCAACAGAGAGACAAGTTCGTATTCAACTTAAAGATCATATCGATAGGTGTAAAAAACGAAAGCAAGAAAAATGTAAGTATTTTAAATTATATTTTGAAATAATATATAAATTCATAAAACATTGATTTTTAGCTGAAAGAGAAGATTATCGCTATAGTGGTTCAGAAAATGAAGAAGACGACGACCATAATATTGCAGGCGAACAACATTCATCTATCATTCAAGCTCCTGGTGATAATACATTGAGGAGAAATTTCCAACAAATTCAAGAGGGGCGAACCTTAACTCCTCATGGTAAAGATAAACATGGTAAAGAAAGAGAAGAAATACCAGAACCAGGTCCTCCTGCTCGTCCACCTATAATACCTCACAGACTAATTGGTATAATATTTAACCTATTTTGATTGTTCTCTTATTTTATTTATATGTTTAATTAGTTGTTCCAGATCCTCATCCCCCTTCTAGACCTCTTCCGCCACCACCACGTGATGATAGACATTTCCATCCACAACAGCAACAACCACAGCGAAATTCAAATGTATTCCAACCAATGGTAAGGTTATTTTAATAAATAGTTTAAGTTTAACTAGAGCGCAAAAAATATAGGTCTTTGATGTCTTGGCTGCTCAGTTAAATGAAATAGGTGGTTCATCAGCAAGACAGACAGATGTTTCTGTGTCACAGGTACACCAAAATGGAGGGGCCAAAGTGATACCACAAGGAATAATTGAGTCCGATTCTTCTGATGAAGATGAAGATGATGATGATGACGAAGAAGATGACACAGCTCATAGACATGATGCTCGCCGTGCTCCACCTAGAAGAAAGCCAAATGACGGAACATTACTTGCTAGTGATCCACCTAAACCACTGTAAGTTGTATATAAAAATTAAATAAATATAGCGTTAATTATTTTATTTTACTTTTTAGACCTGCTGATATAAATCCTAATGGACTTGTACATTTAGAAGGTATTGTATTTTTTATTATATAGTTTATTTTCTAAAATGATGTATTATCATCATTTAGTTAATTTCTTAAATTATCAAAGAGATTAACTAATGAATGTTATCATTGTTATAACTTATAATTATTCAATTCTAATTACTACTTAATAGTATTGTTATATAATAATATACATTTTCAAATATAATTCAGTCACTGAATTGTTTTAGACAAATTGAGTTATAAGATATTATTAAGCGATTTTGTTTTAATATTTAGGATCATCATCAAGTTCTAGTACTGTTATGGGACCAGGTGGCGCGCCTAATCGTCCTCTCCCGCCCACTCCTGATGAAGAAGAAAGTGGAGACAGAACATTGGTATTAAGAAGGGTAAGTGTTTTAATTTGCTTTATAGGCTAATGCACACCACATCACACTTTTCACAAATTGGTAAACATTAAATAGAATAGTGTGCAGTACCGAAAACATTTTGTTTTAGAAAAATATAAGCTTAGAATGGGACATTCTGATATTTTTTTAGCATGAAAAAGAGAAATATGTTGTTTAAATGGTTTTGCCTTAAAGATTCTTTGGGCAGTTATTTTTTATAATATTAAATAATGAGATTTTATATTATTCATTATCTGTTTACTTCATTTCAACTTGTAATTAATATTCTAAAATGTTAAATTTAAATGTAAATATTACTATTAGTTTATATTTTATAAAATGTCCCATTAAAGTGTATTATTTTGTATAAGTTTTTTTATAAGCATATATTACTAGGATCATTTTTTAAAATTTGAAATTAGCTCAGTTGCTTAATTAATTACTAATAGTAATTTGGCTTAAACATTTTTTTTAAAGTATCATTTTATATACTTAGTGTGTATTTTTTGAAAGTAGTAAAAACAATTAGTTTTTTTTTTTTTGGTGGTAGAATTTGATCCATGTAAAAAATGTCTATTTCCCAATTCCCAATTGTAAAATATTATTCTGTTTACTTCAAAATTTTTCTAAAGGTATACAAATGTATTGATCAAACAACTTATAGTAACTTATATAATGCTTATCTAAATTTACTTATCTAATCTTAATAAATTTATAATAATACATTCAAAAGCTGGGTCCACATTTAACACTTAGTAATTCTTTTCAGTTTTAGTTATTTAACATTTGGTTTTGTACCTATTTTATATTTTTAGATTATTACTATTAAATTAATACACTGAGCGATAAAATATATTTGATACATTCTAGTATAAAATATAATATGTATAAAACCATTGATAAATTTAAAACTATCATATTGTCTTTGTCAAATATATAAAGTTTTTTATCAATATATTCAGTCTATAGTCACTCTATACAATTGAATCTTTAAATTTAAAAGTGTGTGGATTCAGCTTAATGGTGTAGGGTTATTGTTATCAACATCTCATTGCATTCTAGATTATTTTACTTTCAATACATTTACAGTATAAATTCATTATTTGTTGGATTATTTGTTATAATGTAACACATTATAAAAGTATGATTTTTTTAATAATTTTTCTTAAAATATTTTAAATTTAACATAAGTAAAAATATATTTTTTTTCTGTTTATTTGTTAAATATTTTTAATATTTATTTGATCGTAAATTTATATAAATGAAAAAAGTATTTCATTTGACTAATAATTTTTTTTTTTTAGTTAGTTACGGAAATCTAAAAAATTGTATGTGTAGTGTTTTTAAGTACATTTTAAATAATACCTCAAATTAGAATTCAGGATTAGTGCACTAAGTTTTTTTATAAATAAAATCTTACTCGACATATTATTCTTGGATTCTTAATGATTTTGTTAATGTTTCTATAACATAAACAAAATATTTATTTTGTTAAAGTAAATTAAAATTTTCCACTAAGATATTTTTGTTTTTCATGACATGTAATTGGATTTTGTTTGGAATTTTTTTTTGAATATTTGCTTAGTTATATTTGCATGGTATTTTTTATTTATGATGTATAAGTAGCTAAGTGTTGTAAAACAATTATTTACATGAGACATTTAATACTCTGTGTTTATTAAAATATCTCTAAGTAAATTCAAAAGAAGTTCCAAAATAATATTTTTTATACATCATTTTAAAATTAAGTTTTAAATGTGATGACATAAAATTGTTTTTATGAGAGGTTAAATAAATTATTATTTGTATTACTTATATTCAAATGAACTGAATAGCTTTTACTGGAGTTCTATTATCAAGATTAGTACTATGGACAATTAGGTTTCTATTATATTATTTTGTTTTAATATTTTAAAAAATTCCTACACCAGTTGCCGCAACAAAAACCAAGTTCAAGTGATGGGAAAGTAGATATTGATGAACAAAAATTGCTGAAGGACTGGGATTTTGCGCGATTTTTTCATAAATCAAATAATATAGCAGAGAAAAATTCTCAACAAAAAGCCAAAGAACAGGTATCGTCGGTACCTAGACGTATGCCACAACATAACCGTAATGGTTCTGAATCATCTGGCCCTTCCAAATTTATACCCAATGTGTTCAGACGAGAGAATACAGACTTTTTTGTACCGTCAGCTCGTCATTCTGCCATGTTTCTTGATGGAAGACGTTCTGATAATCAACAGAGAAGAAGTTCTGATGTTAGTAAAAAATCTTTGGAACGAACTGATTCGTTAAAAAAACCATGGAAACCAACTAGGCCAAGGCGAGAAAGAACTGATGGTGATATAGTATTGCAAACCAACCGTCAAAGATTTATCAGACCATTGTTAGAAAACAGACGTTTAGATAATGATCCCAGGTTTTCACGAGGAAGTACTAATAGTAACAAGAAGAGTAATGGTCAAGATAATGGATTTACCAATGAAACTAATCAGGTTAGAGATAGAAAAGTAAAGGTTTATATTTCATGCCATGTGTTTTAATTTAATACGCGTTGTCGCTAATAATACACATATCAGGTGTCTCAATCACTACTACGGATATTAGGTACTTAGTGTATAGACACCTCATATATACATATATATATATATATATATAGGATGATAAGGTTTATGTCATTTATTAATTTCATTGATATCACTGTTGATCATCATGTCCAAAGAGTCTAATAACATGTTAGATGATTTTTAATCTTGTACATTAAGGTGTTATGACTGGTGAGTGGTCAGTGGTATTTGTGAAAATTGCATGACTTTAAACCAATTTATCCTGG
The DNA here is from genome assembly GCF_020184175.1 of Aphis gossypii. Classification (NCBI taxonomy): domain Eukaryota; kingdom Metazoa; phylum Arthropoda; class Insecta; order Hemiptera; family Aphididae; genus Aphis; species Aphis gossypii. The sequence continues at coordinate 20,910,247 of NC_065532.1, read as the reverse complement.
TCAATATTTTCGGTACAAACATATACTAACTGACTGTTAGTGGTGTGCTTCGATATAATTTTTAAAAATGAGATCTAACTTAATATTCATTGTTGTAAAATGTTTCAATGTTTGATTTTATGTTTGAAAAATATTAATTATCATTTGTTTATTTGATATTATAAGAATTAGTCAAATATTAAATGTTTAAAATCAAAATTTAGTTTTTAAATATATTTATACTAGTTAGAAAACTTCAACTTACAAAATACGAAAATTTATAAATTAATTATTCATGTTTTTTTTTTGTTAAATATTCGATAACATCTATAATTTTGAATTTTCTGTGAGTATTAAATTTTGTTATTTATTTCATTGGTAATAAGTGATGTAAGTTAATTCATAATATATTTTTTGACTAAGATCGATTTCAAAACAATTAAATTTGACTTAATGTTTATATCATTGCACATCTCTAAATAATTTTCTGAAAGTAAGAAAACAATTTGCACTTAAAAACCAATACCTATCGTGTATTTATTTTGGAATATGCAAGAATAAATTTGGAATTGGTTTTTTCCCATAATCTTGGTATAAAATTTTGAACATATATTAAAAAAATAAAAGTTTGAATGGTGTATGCTATATTTAATATAAAAATGCGTTCATGTTGTCTGCATGTAATGAAATTTTGTGTTTGTGTTGCATGATTTGTGTACAAATTAGCATCTTGTAAATAGGCACATAGGTTTATATTGCTGATAGTTATAAAATAAAACGTATAAAATTAAACAACGAAAAAAGAAGATTAATAATGGAAAAACAGGTTCATATTGATATTTATAAATGACTTATATTTATACATTAGAGTAAATGAAGTAAGTATGTAAAGATATGTATGTTTTAATTGTTGGCATAAGTGATAATATTTTATGGGAATAACTAGCTCATACTAGTTGAGCATAATAAATGCTAAAAATTGTTCACTACTAATACACGCTAAATAACCAAACTAATGCAAAATTATAAAAATGTTTGTTTTAATTAATTAAATTAATGTATATAGAATTAATATGATAAAACATTTGAACTTGTAGAATCGCGATGAACGTCGTAGTGATTTCCATAGACATGATATATCGGGTGGATCAAGTTCTAGAACAAGTTCAGTTCTTCCAGATTTACTTTCTCAGGTTTTGTTGTTGAATAAATATAATACGTGTATTATATGTATTTTTAACATTGTTTCTTTATTTTATTTTCTAGGCTTCATCTAGTCCTGGTACACCAAGTCAAAGACTAGATAAAAGCAATAGTGAAGAGGTAAATAATCAAATTATTATAATACATGTCTATACATTGTCAATTTATTTTAAATATTGAGATTTAATTATTTTAACTGTGTAATTAGTATTGTTTTAAAATAATAACTAATCTTATATGATTTTGTTTTATGTCCATTAACATCATTAACTCAAATATCATGTCTACATTTGTTAAAAGTAAGTGTAATTAAACTTAATGATTTTTTTATCAACAGCTATTAACGTGTATGTAAAATGTAAATATAATACTTACAAAAGTGGCTGTTGGTATTAGAAGATACTTAATTTATTATTTATTATTTGTTAATTTATGTAAAATTGCTGAAGGTTAATTTTTTTATGTTTCAGTACCAAAATGCAATATCTAAAACTTATTCCTTAATACAGAAACAACGTTCATTCCTTACATTTGGTTTTGGAGCTGGCGGTACTGGTACTAGTACAAGTTCACAAGGGCCTGGTCGCCGTGAGTCACACGTTAACGTTAATGTTACACCAACTGTTCATGATTTAGCATCTGAAACACCTGAAATACGTAAATACAAAAAACGTTTCAATTCTGAAATCCTTTGTGCAGCATTATGGGGTTAGTAGATTTATCTCTGTACATTTATAATATATTGTTTTGCAAATACTTTACAAAGTTGTTATTTCTAGGAGTGAACTTGTTAATTGGCACGGAAACTGGACTTATGTTGTTAGACAGAAGTGGTCAAGGTAAAGTGTACCAACTTATTTCTAGGAGACGATTCCAACAAATGGAAGTACTGGAAGGCCAAAATATTTTAGTAACTGTTTCTGGCAAGAAGAATCGTGTTAGAGTTTATTATTTATCTTGGCTAAAATCTAAAATTCTTAGAACAGACGGAGTGAGTTTTTTGTGGCATATCCATAATAATTACAGTGTTACTGTTTTGTTCCATATAAGTAAATTTATAACTAACACTTTTTTTTGTTATGCATACAGCAAGTAGAACGTAGGAATGGTTGGATAAATGTTGGTGATTTACAAGGTGCTGTACACTTTTGCATTGTAAAGTATGAACGAATAAAATTCTTAGTGATAGCACTCAAAGACAGCATTGAGATTTATGCATGGGCTCCTAAACCGTATCATAAATTTATGGCTTTCAAGGTATAATATTGCTGTCACTTGTATTGATTTTTACATTTTGATAATTCTATAAAACTTAAATTTAGTCCTTTGGAGACCTTGTTCATCGACCCCTTCTAGTAGATTTAACAATTGAAGAAGGGGCACGACTTAAAGTTATCTATGGTTCAGCTGATGGATTCCATGCTGTAGATCTTGACTCAGCCTCGGTGTATGATGTATACTTACCTAAACATGTAAGTGTTTTACTCAAATTTTATAAATCATGAGTTTTATTAATGTTTTTATTGTTACAAATACTAGACTCAGGGAGCTATTGCACCTCATTGTATTGTTGTGTTACCAAACTCTAATGGGTTACAATTGCTGTTATGTTTTGATAATGAAGGTGTCTATGTAAATACTTATGGAAAGGTAATTATCTAATGTTTATTATATTTGTTCAATTTAATTTTTTGTTAAAACTATTGAAATGTATAGACGTCAAAGAATATATTATTACAATGGGGTGAAATGCCTACATCGGTTGCATATATTGGAACTGGCCAAATAATGGGTTGGGGTAATAAAGCAATTGAAATACGAAGTGTAGAAACTGGTCATTTAGATGGTGTATTCATGCATAAAAAAGCACAGAGGTTGAAGTTTCTTTGTGAACGAAATGATAAGGTATGTTAATTTTGTCAATTTTTAAATAAACCTGTATTAATTTATTATATTTTTTCATACTTAACTGTTATGATTTCAATATTTTATTAGGTTCTCATTTAATAATCACTGTTTAAATAATATATTTAATACTTAGATGATTCTATAATTTTCAAACTAATATCTAAAAACTTTTTCAGGTATTCTTTTCGTCAGCTAAAGGTGGTTCATGTTGTCAGATATATTTCATGACCCTGAACAAACCTGGTATGGCCAATTGGTAAATTAATTATAATCAGAGTAATATAAATTTGTAATTAATGATAAAACATAATAATTAACATTAATGGCTAATATGTACATTTAAACGGACCAAGCTATCTGGAGACCACCTAAAATGTAACAGCTTACAATTTATTACCAAGTTATATTATGTATACAAATTTATATCTATATATAATTTTATTAGATTATATGTTTATACATGTAATATTATTGCTTCAAAACAAAAAGACTTGATTACCAAGTGTGGTATAATATTATATAGAAAAATATTAATCCTCGACACTAATGTATTTTTAATACTTTCATGTAGTTTTTTACCTTTTATTAATGTGCTTGTGCACTATAAGATTTATTATTATTATTATTTTTTTTTATCAAAACACTAGAGGCCATTTTACACATTTAATATTGTTTCCTATGATGCCCTGTGTACTCAAATGGATTTGAGCTGTGAAGCAGAAATTTATGAACAAATCTATAATAATATACAAAACAATTGTCACTTAGAAAACATTAATATGTATATTCTTTGTGTTTTGAAAGCTCACATTTATTATTTTATGTTAACTGATAAATTATAATTATTCAATATAAATATATAATTATTTTATACTTTAAATTATTTATTTTAATTTGTTATTAGTTTAAATTGCAAATAAATAATATTATTAGTCCATAATTTTTATATTTATAAAATCAATTAAATTGTTCTTATATATAAATTATAGGACTATGAACAAAATTACTTGTACATTTATATATTTAATATTATTATTATTATTTTTTTTTTACCGAAAAATAATATTAGTAATTTTTCTATGGATTGTTTTAGGATTTTAGTATTTTATATTTTGTTGTACGAAAACAAAGAAATTGCTAATTAAATTAGACAAAATTGTGGTGCTTCATTCTGATCTGCAAAAAAAAAGTAAAACAAATCTTTTGTTGTACTATATATCATTTTTCTTCATCTACTTATGTGTCTACATTTTTTTATTGAATTATAATACGTGTTTTAGATACGTGTTTTTATGTACCTATCCGTGGTTTATTATTTGTATATTTTTTTTGCGTACAAAAAATAATTACCTTGCTCCTATAAAACTATAAAACACTCATTTATGCATCTTATCAATAATACACCGTGATAAGAAATATTATTGTATTGCGAGTGGCTCAATTATAACATTTAAACAATATTCCAATAAATTGTACAGACTTGTATAAATTACACACTCATTTCAACACCACACACTTTTTGGTAGCTAATATTTAAAAGATGTTATCATACTATAATGTGACATTGTATGAAATCAATTTTAAAATTTGTAGATGTACAAAATAAAATTCAATTCGCTGTCATACAAACACGATTTTGAAAATGTTCGTACCAACTCGAGAATTGACTGGGAAAGGAACTTACGTACCTATTTGCGAAGTAGGTAGACTTTTTGTAGAAATTACAAAAAGTTAAATAATTTATACATCTGTCGAATAGGTTTTTTTCTTAAAATACCTAAGTATTAATTTGTTTCTGAAATGGTTTATATTCTGTATTTATAAAAAAATATATAATTGTTAATAATTCATTGGTAATATATATTTAGTTATTATAACATGACATAAAAGTATATTAATTTTATTATTCTTAATTTTTAAGTGGAAGAAAATAGATTCGGTCAATTCGCGTGTGCTCGAAATTAAATATAATTAAGGTACTTAAAAATCCTGATATCTTTATGTTCCGAGGCTCACAATAATTATAATAATGAATTATTATATTCATAAAAAACAATGCTTTTATTCCCTTATAATGATTTAGGTAGGTACGCGATTGTCGTCTTATAAGTTAATTTTATTAGACGTGTACCTACGCATAAATAATAAATCATAATAACATTGTAAGTTTACTTATCCTAACAAATCATATATTTTTTTTGATGACCATGCACTGTTGTCCAACTCGCATTTTACATTTTTGCGTATCTTCTCGATTCAAATAGATTCCGAAAACGTTTTTATTTTCAAACTTGTTTTGGCCTAATATGGACAGTGGTTTATAAATGCTCTCCGATGTGTCCTGATCGATATTCACCATTTTGCACCTTTCGCAAGGCGAATCGTACTATGAACATATAATTTAGTGTAGCGTTATTTTATGACACTTCACACTGCAACTGCAGTTGAAATAAAAATATAATATAGATGAATTGTCTGTCATACTTTAAGTTTGATACCACCGATGTCCAATTCTCCCCAAGATAATTCAGCATGGGCTGGCAGATCGTTGCCAGAAATCAATAAGTTACCTCGAAATCGAAATAGTAAGTTATCTTCATCCTGTAATGATGATGCGATATGTTACAGTCGTTAGTAATTTATTATTAACAACAATAATGAAATATATTTTACTATTTCCGTTATATCGTTTTCCATTTCTTGCTGTAACCATTTGATCGTCGGTTGTGTGAACAACAGATACTGGCATGCGTTATTACCCATTACCTTTGAATCTATCCTTCCTAAAGTCCATACAATTAAAATTAGATAGTATCTTCCTAGGCACGTGGTGTATAGCAAGAAGTTGTAACAATTCTACACTATTCCTATTGGTACGATTGTTTAATGTATCATTAAATGATCTATAAAGTATAAATTTGATTTCCAACCTAATCTGTAGAGTGCAAACGACTGGGTTTTCAGTTAGGTACTTAAAAGTTAGTTTTATAATCGAATTGTTTTGAAATAATTTGGCACCTGTTAGATTATGGAATAACTATGCAGTTTTTAAAATAATAACATATTTCCTGTATAATAATAATTAATAGGTACTTATTTGATAATTGCAGGCGTGGGTTTATGTGTTATTGTACGTAGGTATCTGTATACGCATTTAGTCGTCGCTTATTGGACTCACTTTGGGAAGAATAAAAGGATAAATAATATGTATATTATAATTAATATTATAAATATACAAATATATTGTATTTAGCTAGGTATTATAATAAATACTCATTGTTAAGCGTTTATAATTATTTATGTTGTCAATCATAAAGAAAAAATATGAAAATTGACAACACTATAACTATAAATAAATAAAATATATTTTTTTTCGAAAATAATGTTTTGTTATGACTTAAAATTTTATTAGAAATATATTTTTAAAATCTTAAATATTTTTAGATGTGTGGCAAGTCGAGAAAATAGTATTATCAGGTGAGGATAGAAATAAGTATCTATAAAATCGAAAAAATGGATAAAATGTGAAAATATATCGTTCAATATACATCGTTGACTATATTAATCAGCTGTGCAGTGAGTTAAATAAACGATTTTTTCATGTGTTATTAGTACCTGAACATGTGAACCTATACTATCCTATATTATAGTCGAGTCTGATTGGCGAATTAGTCCATTACCGAAGAGTTCAATAACTAATAAGCGGCGACTACATACTTTCTGTGTCACTATAATAGTATGTAACTATATACTTATAGAATGTAATAAAACTGGACCAAGAAATTATATCATGCAACGATAAAATTAATTGGCCTAGCCTATCATTATATTTTGTTTGACGTGTGTAATTATTGCGCTTAAATCGTTTATTAGTAAATGCAATTTGAGTGACTTATTAGCTTACCATACTGTTTTGGTGCCGTATGGCGGACAGTGCACCTTATGAGTCTCAACCCGGGCCGGTCGAGGTTCCAACTTAGCCATTCGGCTACTTCGTCACCACAGTCGATTCCTTCCAAGGACCCACCCCAACATATTTTGCCTTCCTTTTTCTTAGCGTCGGTTTGTTTCGTCTCCAGAGAAACTACCATCGGAACTTCATCTTTGTTTTCTTTAATACAAATAATGGAAGAAGAAATTTTAAAAATGTTAGTATTTTTTTTTTTTTTTTTGTTAAGGAAAATATTACACAAATAATATTTTAATCAATGGTTAGTATTTTGAAATTCTTACATCATTATTAAACTCGAAATACAAGTACAATCTGTTTCAAACATAAAATGTATGCATTTGTAGGTATTTTTTTTTAATACTCAAATACCAAAACTGGCAACCTATCTACTATATAGGTTCGGCGAATGGTGTTTGTATTTGTCAAGTTATATCAGATCATAGCTGGTACGCACCTATATTTTTTTTTATACACGTTAGCCAACGCCCGCAACAATTTACTCTTGGTTCTGGTTTTCTGGTAAATAACTTTATAAGTAATCATATATATTTGAAAGGATGTGTATATTTCGAAGTTAATTTAGCTTGTTTAAATTTTACATTTCAAAGAAAATCGATAATATTTGTTTGTTTACGTAGGTATTAGGTATATGGTTATACCTACATACAATGAAAAAGTTATAGGTCTTGTAATCGTATATAATTTTAGACCTGTATTGACTGTATTTTTTTCTTGGACCAAATTACTGTGTTAAAAATAATATGGTTATAGCTTACATTTAACGGATTTTAAGACGGGGTAAACCGCGGGGATTTAATTTTTCACGGGTGAATAAGCTGCCGTTTAAGATTAACTAGTGCGCATTATGATAATCGTGTTTTCACTGTGTCGTCAATTTTAAGAATTACATTGTAACAGTAAATCATTTTATACTTAGGGTACACGGACAAAATACTCCTAAGTGTAATCATTGTATCAAAGTCTGTTGAGATTCACCTGCGTACACGAGTGTCATGGTTCCGCTTTTTAAATCGAAATAAGGTTTCACCAGACAGAGTTTTGGCTCTTCCATTTGTGTCATACACACTCCCGAGCTACTGACCACCGCCCAGCTTCGGTCGTATTTAAACCCGTATGGTTCCAATTCCCATTCGTCCGTTTCGTATGCCCCGCAAGACTTGATCGGATAAACGAAAATCCTCGATACGCGCAAATCCATTTTATTGTACCTGTATATACATAGTTTGACAACGTTATATAATTATTGTACGATATATATAAATATAAAATATAAGTATTTGATCTGAGTAAAGTAACACGATTCAAGCAATGGTTTTCGAGGAGGAGGAGGAGGAGGAGGAGGAGGAGGAGGACGAACGTTGACTATCTGGACACTTTAAAATTTCAAACGTTTTAAACGTTAAGCGTTTAAAAAACGTCAAGTTAATCCTTATAGGTATGCCACGCATAATATAATATTGTATTGGTAAACCAAAAAACAATTTTCGGACATTAAGGTGGAGTCGGATCACACGTTAGGCACATCAGTGATAGACGAATATAAATACCACTGAACACCGCGAAATACAAAAATACGGGATTTTTGCACTCAGCAGCGTTCGATTCGATTCCAATTAATTATCAATAGCCATATAATATATTACTCTTCAATTGAGATCTGTGGTCGGTCGATGGGTGCCATTGAATTGTTTTGCCAAAATTGTTCGACGAGTGTATTGTAAAGTGTATCTGCGTCTGATTCGCTAGACGAATATCCAAACGAGACCCGAACAGATCCTGTCGGCCGGTTGTCAATAAGATCAATGTGATCGCCGCAAACGTGACCTCTGTAATGATATTAATATTGTCTACTGCGGTAATAATATTGCGTTATTACTATCAGTTGCGGGTATAGAGGTACTCACATCACCTCTTGGTTTCGTCTCAACTCCTGGTCTGTATGGCCCAAATGCGCTTGACACGCCCCGGGGTTGCAAAAACAACCTACTCGGAGTACTATACCGTAGTTATTGGCTAAGTTTTTCACCTGAAAACGACAACGATTTGAATATAATATATATTATGATGTACCTATAAAACAAAACGCGTCATTGCGAATATATAGTTAATAGTTAGGTACTTGAGAGGATAGCCTCCCCTCTAGAAAAATAGACATAAGTTATAACTACCTACGATAATGAAATAAAACTATAATTTCAGTCGATTAATATTTGGGGTGTCGAGTGGGTGCTCTAAGACGCGTCAAGAGCTCTATGAAAAAGATTATCCTCTCCACCTCCATCTCACTTATCGAGCTTTAAATGCGCCAATGTCGTGAATATACATCTTGGATGAAATACGATTATAATACACAATAATAATACGCATTATAATATTTGTACATAATCACACATCAAATATCTTTCACACAAAGAGCACTTAGGTATATTACAGTCATTATAATAATTGCCAATATTCAAAACTAACTGTGTTAACTTAATCCTAGAATATTGTGTTAACAATATAATATGATCACCGATATCATATAATTACATACCTACCTACTCATATGAAAATGTAATAAATTATGATCAACACTCAACATATCTAAGTCTAAATATATAAGCTAACTCGTTATTCATTTAAATATTAAAATGCATATTATATAGGGTATAAAAACATATATTATTAAATAATAATCGAACAACTATACGTTACACTGATTTATTTAATCAATTTTTGTAATATAATAATTGAGGTGTGGTAATAAATTGGAATTTCACTGCGCAAAGTAGTTTTTATTGTTTTGATAAATTTCTTTCCAATTAAAATACAGACAATACAGTAAATATTATAAAACGGTTATATGTTTATTTATTCAAATATAGCGAAAGCCTATAATTTATATTACCTATGTCATTAATCATTAGTATTATTGTTCACAATATTTTCAGATGTATTCAAAAACAATAGATGACTAGGTATTAATTATCGTACTCGACGTACTCAAATGAAAACAAATTTACTAATTTAAAATTAGTTAGGTGTAGCATTTTCTACAGTTGTAGTTATTCACTTAGGTAAAGTAAAAAGGTAAATTGGACGTTTTAATTATAATAAACTTTTGCTTTATTATAACCTAATAGTAGGTATTCGTTATGATATGTTATTGAGAAATATTTAACAATTTAAGAATAAACATAAACTTCATGTAGATACACTTAAGTTAATAGCACTCATACAAATAAAAATACGTTTAATGTTAATAATTATAAAATAGTTACATTAGTAAAAATGAAAACAAATTAATAATCAATAAAAATTTACACTGTTACATAATAAATATTTAAAAAAATTTCATAATAAACTACCTACTTGGTACTAACAAAAAAAAAAATGTAAATTCAATAAATAAATATTTTGATAAAGATTAAATAGACATGTGTCGTGTTAAACTTACCAATATTGCAAGTAATAGATGTTTAAGTTGAAGTATTTTGTATCGAGCGTATACAGCATTTACTACCTAATCATTTCAAACAACGCACGTTTAGTATAGGACACTTCGTTATTATTCTTATCTGGTGTAAATAAGTGGGATTGAAGCGATTGAAAAATATTTTTGTATACAGAGAGATTGTTTTTACATGTATTAGTGAACTACCTAATGCACCTAATAAAATGATATTAATTTAAATAATTTTGTATTTTTACAGTTTTAGAATCATTTATTATAAAATTTTACTTATTACTGAATTTAAATTATCGCTCTCGTTTTGTTTTTTGGTCTGGACAGAGTTTTACATATTATTTAGGTAGGTATCTAACTATATTTACATACTTTCATACTATATCTATTATGATGTTTAAAATTGTTGCTTATAGTTAAATAAACAACAATACAATTTTCAAATTGGTTGTACAAAAAGATAAAATAGATGTAATATCGTACCTAGTATTTATTATACTTGAACCATTTTTATAAATTATACAATTGTATAAATGTCAATGTATTAATATTGATTGGATACTTGACATTTTCAAAGCATTATAACTTCCAAATTTATTATCTTTAGTTTGAACATTTTAATAATTAAGAAACTACTCATTCAAATTTTGAGTTAGGTAAAACAAATTTTTCAAAATAATTATCCATTTAATTATTTATAGCATGTATATTGTATATTATACTACATAGTTCACATAGGTAATATTCATCGAGTATCGCAAAAAATCACAAGAATTCAAAAATAAGCTCTTTAAGTACATTATTTGGAAATTTTGTAAATCAGATTCT